>NC_047119.1:32160533-32423033 GCF_902500255.1 Thalassophryne amazonica
AAAATTTTGTTATAATTTGTGATGCAGATCTGCCAGAATCTTTTCTTTTATGCCTTTTGATTTTTTTGTCTTTTTCTTAATGTGTCAAGAAATAGTCTTAGAACATGACAAAAGAATTACCGTCCAAATTTTAAATGTTTCTCAGTTCGCAGATAGAATCATGGTTAGGTGTCATTATTACCCTGTCATACATATGTAATTGCTTGCCCTATTTAAAAAAAAAAAAAAAAAAAAAAAAAAAAAAAAAGTTCCTAACTTGTGAGACAGTATTTGAAAATGTAAAACAGTCCTAAAGACCTATCCATATTTAATTTACAATTGTATAAACTGAACAAAACACACAAACCCCCGCATTTAAGAAGCTGGATTCAGACACCTCTTGATAATCAAAGTAGTTCTCAGGTTTCTGTTGCTCAGTTGTTTTAGCTCTATTATTGAGTAACAAACCGACCTTCAAGTTGATCTACAATTAACTTTCTGTCACTGATAGTGCATAGATGATATGAAGGTGACAGTTATCACGTTCATTAGAATTTCCATAGTATTTGTTGTGATCAATTAATTAGTCTCTAAAATATTATAACATACTTTTAAAAAGAAAATTACCTATTGCCAAAGTTGATGACAATTGTTTTATGTCAGTTTAGCTGATTAGCTAATCAGTATGCTATTGGTTCAGTGGTACGTGCACTACAGTTTATAGTGGAGCAATGAGTAAGTTCTTTTGCAATTGGCTTAGTCTTATTTTAAATATAGGTAGTGCTGGGCCCATTGCTCAGTGTTGGGTGTGAGGTAGTTGCAGCCGAAGCCTTATATGATTAAAAATACACATCTTCCAAGTATATGAAATATATTGTTGCTGTAGTAGGACACGAGAATTCAATTTCTGACATGTTCTGGGGGGGGGGGGATCACTCTGAAGCGAAAACCATCTGCTTTGGTGATACTGCCAAAAACAAGTAAAACAGCACATCAAATTATTGTCAACCATGCAAAGACAGAGGGACAGCTAAGTGAACAACCAACCAAATGTTTGGTGTGAAATACCTAAAGTTACAGTATACATGACTAATGTTCATATGTTGTGTTTTCTGATCATAATTGGTCAAGAGACCTTCTTGAATGTCTGACATGGCTCTAATAGTAGAGCCGCAATGATTGATCAACTATTAAATTAATTCTTTTAATAACTGATTAATCATTTTGAGTAATTTATTTGAAAAATGTCCAAATTCTTTATTTTCAGCTTCTTAAATGTGAATATTTTCTGTCCTACTTTGTTGGATGCTTTACTCTTATCTGGCAGTAAACTGAATATTTTTGGGGTGTGGATAAAAACAAGACATTTGATGGAGGCGTTACCTCAGGTTGGCTAATATTGATTGACATTTTTCACTTTTTATGTTTTATGGACCTAAAAATTGGTCTAATTGAAAAAAAAAAAAATTGATCCATTATGACTATAATTTAGTTGCAGCCCTATATACCATTATGAATTCCTTAACAGACATCAGTAATCATATATGGCGCATTGGGGAAAGTATTCACAGCGCTTCCCTACAGCCTTATTACAAAATGGTGTAAATTAATTTTTACCATCAAAATTCTACTTACAACACCCCATAATGACAACATGAACAAGTGTTTTTTTTTTTTTTTTTTTTTTTTTTACAAATTTAAACCCAGAGAATAATCAAGAGAGCTGGTTATGTTTCTCTAAGTTAACGTGTTTTCAGCTCCAGTATTAGTCACTGTTAACGTAGAAAAAGTAGGCACTTAAAAAATAATTCAGCAGGTCACTGTTACAATGCCTCGAGTGCTTAAAAATCCATTTTGCAACTTTTTTTCCCCCATAGATAAAATTTGTGACCAGATCAGTGATGCTGTGTTGGATGCTCATCTTGCACAAGACCCTGATGCCAAGGTAGCATGTGGTAAGTGTTCTTTCACTGAAGGAACGTCGCGCTCAAGATGAGGCGTCATAATCTCCCTCAGCCCCAACCAGTCCCAGCAGAAGACTGCCCCTCCCTGAGCCTGGTTCTGCTGGAGGTTTCTTCCTGTTAAAAGGGAGTTTTTCCTTCCCACTGTAGCCAAGTGCTTGCTCACAGGGGGTCGTTTTGACCGTTGGGGTTTTACATAATTATTGTATGGCCTTGCCTTACAATATAAAGCGCCTTGGGGCAACTGTTTGTTGTGATTTGGCGCTATATAAAAAAATTGATTGATTGATTGATAATTTGACATACTGATAACAATCATTGATCACACTGCTGTAGGTTTCTGTTATATCTAGGGCCTAGTTCAAAATAATGAGGCCAAAGTGTGACATAACCATCAAAATTTAAAAGTGTTCTTTTTGTGAAATGTTATCATTTTAGGTATGGTTATATATCAGAGTTTCAATATTTCTATTGGTCTCGGTTCAGTCATTGCGAGAAATTATCCGTGCATATATACTATAATGTGCTAGAGCGTAACGCTTGCGACAATTGCAGGTATCTTCTTTAGTCTGCAGAAGCCTGAAACAAAGAAATTCTGTCCATTAATTCCTGGTATTATTGAACAAGTAATATAATTATTGTATTGAAGCAGAGTAGGAGATATAGCAAAGGTTTTGACACAAATAAATCAAGGACTTATTCTCAGCATTACGCTTGCGACAGTTTTACCTTGCTTTAGAAACATGATGTTTTTTCTAGGAAATGACATTTCTACCTTTACAAAAATGTATTACTGTGTGTTAGTATGAAACACAAACAAACTGACAAAATACAAGGTTATTTCTTGAACATTCAACTTTAAATGATAATGCTAAATATCAGTGTCACACAAAATTGATGAAAAAAGTGCTATTTTTGGGGTAAATTCCATGCATATATCTGGAACCGTGCAGAATTTTTCCATGAAATTTTCAGTATCTGTCAAAGAGACTACAGGCACAGATAAATCTGGATGGTGCTAAATAAAACAATGGCTTGTTCATGACAAATGCAATGCAAATCAATAGTTAGGCTTCATTATTTTTGAACTAGGCCTATAGTCTTGTCATTTGCAAAGCACAAGATACTTTAAGAGTTCATAACTTGCATGAAACCAGATGTGTAAACTATTTTAAAGTCACAATTTGCTTTTGATTTGGTAAATGCTCAGTAACTAATATTCTTAGTTAAAAAAAAATGTTTGCGCATACTTGCAAATTATTTGATTTAATTTCGCTATTCTCATTAACATACTGCTGTCTGTCACATTACTACCTGGTGCCATTTGCACACTTATTCTTAGTAAATCGCATGTAAAACGCTCACCAACCCAACATGCAAAATTTTAGGATGCCTATGCTAATCAGTGTATTGAGTTCCCATTTTATCTGCTCTTGCCTGATGCAAGCTAAATCTTATTTATCTCTTACACTGAGTAATATTGTGTTCTCAGAGACTGTTGCGAAGACGGGGATGATCCTGCTGGCAGGGGAGATCACGTCCAGAGCCCACGTGGACTACCAGAAGGTCGTCAGAGAGACACTCAAGCATATTGGCTATGACGACTCTTCCAAAGGTATGCAGTCAATAATCAGTAGTTCTGAAACTGTGATAAGGCAGTTGCACAACCTCGCGAAAAAGATCATGTCCAAATTTAGACACGAATGTGAGACAGCATGGGAGAAGATCAAGTGAGGTACACAGTGACTGGCGCCTGTGTACTAAATGGGAGAAATCATTATCTTCGAATTGTTTAATATCAGTTATGTTCTAAAACTAAAAATGGTCACAAGCTCACAAAACTGTGCAGACAGGATTTTGAAAGAATGTAATCAAAGCAGACATTCCTTTGTCATTTCTCAACACATGGATGATTTTTGAAGTTGCATGTACCCTGAAAACTTTTGTCAGGTTCTTTCATTTCCAAAGCCGAGTAAGACACAAGAAGGAGTCATTTTATGATGTGAATTTGTTTTTCAATTATGAGTAATGCTCATACACAGTTTGGGTATTTACAGAATCCACTGCCTGTCTAGTCAGTATGCATATGACTCATCTGCACCATCAGAACCCAGTCTGCAAGCACTAATAAGTCAAAGAAAATAGATGGCATATCTATTTTATTTAACAGTTTAAAGTCATTCCAGTATGACAAAAGTGCCTTGCCAGTGGCCCCCTGTCACTTTTCAGGGTTCTCACCAGGATTTTTTTTTTCACAGCAGAGGGGCGAATTTAGCGGGACATAGCCATGTGATGATTATTAAAGGAGGGTCGGAGGCAACCTCCCCAGAAAATCTTTTAAATTTTTAACCCTTTGAAACACTATTTCTTGCATTTTGAGGGACACTTTGTGTTGCTAACTGAGACGTTAAATAATGTGTGACATGTCCTTTTAAAAAGGAAAAAAAACAAACAGAAAAGCCCCCTATGCTGGTTAAATCACAACATAGGGGATCCAAATCACAGTATAGGGATCCCCTATGCTTTATAGCGCTGACGAGAACCCTGCTTTTGGTTAAAGACCAGTTGCCAAAAGATGATGTGTATCTAACCTGTTTTACCAGGCTATACGTATTAGATACTCTTTTTGCGTAGCCTGTGGCTAATGCCATTTTCAAAATCTACCTGTGGATTGATAAAGATTTAAATGCATGTATGCATGCAACTCATATGCCGTGAAACTGAATTTACTGAGTCTCAGTTGGTTGATTCTACAGGCTTTGACTATAAGACCTGCAATGTGCTGGTGGCTTTGGAGCAGCAGTCCCCTGACATTGCTCATTGTGTCTACATGGATCGTACAGAGGAGGACGTGGGTGCCGGTGACCAGGTGGGAGGGTTCACGCATGTGTGATTGGTCCATTTTGTGGAGCCACAAATGTGGCGGTAAAAGTCCGAGTTAGTGTTGAGGTTTTCTAATACTGCAGTTTGTAACTGGTCACATTGCATGTCTGTCAGGGTCTGATGTTTGGTTACGCAACTGATGAGACGGAGGAATGTATGCCGCTTACCGTCATGCTTGCTCACAAGCTCAATGCCAAGATGGCAGAATTGCGCCGCAATGGAGCGCTGCCATGGCTCCGACCTGATTCCAAAACTCAGGTTGGCAAAGAAACTCCAGCTGCATTTTCAGATTTTCTTGCTATATTCTCTTTCTGCAGTCATTTTATAATTATTATTATTATTGTTTTTCCTTAGGTGACTGTTCAGTACAAGCAGGATCGTGGTGCCATGGTGCCGTTGCGTGTCCACACTGTTGTGATCTCTGTGCAGCACGATGAGTGTGTAAATTTGGATGAGATGCGTCAGGCTCTGAAAGAGGAAGTGGTGAAAGCTGTGGTTCCCAGTTGTTACCTGGACAGTGACACCATATATCACCTGCAGCCCAGTGGTCGCTTTGTTATTGGGGGGCCGCAGGTTTTGTTATGTTTTTCCATTGTTGCAAAATATTTAATTGTGTTCATGGAAGCGCTTTCACTAATATGACTGTCTTTTGCCATAGGGCGATGCTGGACTGACGGGGCGCAAGATCATTGTTGATACGTACGGGGGCTGGGGGGCCCATGGCGGCGGTGCATTTTCTGGGAAAGACTACACAAAGGTAGACCGTTCTGCTGCTTACGCTGCCCGCTGGGTGGCCAAATCTCTGGTGAAAGCTGGTCTCTGCAAGCGCGTGTTGGTCCAGGTGAGTACACGGTATACAATGTCTACAGTGGACGCTGCACTCAGGGTCTCTTTTTGTGGTATGTTCCCATGAGAGTGAAAGTTAAATACACTGCTAATAGTCTGTGGGTCAAGCAGGTTTTAGTTACCACTTAAGACAACTAAACACTTATAAAGATTCCAAAAAGGTATCATTTGGACAATCTGACTGAATTTTATGGGGTAAAAACAGGAAAAATTCTGACAATGGTCAATTTCAGCTTCTACAGCGGTTAAAAGTTTAAAGTTGCACCAGTTTTGGTTAAAAAATGGTGAAAATTATTGGTTGAGCGGATAGTGCAAACTGTTTATTTTTAGCTATCAAGTTATGGGATAACATGTCATAGAATTCAACAGACGTCTACCTTGTTTGATTGTTACCATTGTATGGTCAACACTATTCCATTTATTAATCCTATTAGCTCAACCAATCCAGTATTTTCTTTAGTAGAAGTCACTTGTTTCCTTCTGTTGCAATCGTTTATCCTAGTTTGGGAGGCAATGCGGCTTGTATAATGAAACATTCTTTATTGACAGTAATAGTAATTATAATGACGATTGATGCAGGACTTTCCCAGGAATCAAAGCACTAAACAAAATAAACTACTGATAAACAAATAAATGACAATAGTAAAAGGTACACCACACACACACACACACACACACTCATCTTCAACCATTTACTCCAATTAAGGGTTGCGGGGGACTGGTCCCTATCCCAGCGGTAGGAACGCTACAACAATGCAGAAAAAAATCCCATTTAAAAAAACTGATATTACAAAAAAGGTATGAATTATACTCTGGAAAATATGGTAATTTTGTTGAATCTCTAATCAGACAAATAATGCGATTGAATGTGGTTGGAGCATTTTTAAATGTTGATACCTGTGTAATCCTTCATTGACCCCTGCTTGGCTATAGCTGCCACCCTGGGATGACCACAGGCCGAGGCTGGATTTTTTTTTTTTAAATGTGCCATTAAGTCACCTTAAGTGGTATCGATCAGGTCAAACTTGGCTCTAGGCTCGTGGACTCTGTCTGCTTTAGAGTCTGTCCAGATGTGGATATTTAAACGCAAACTGTTGAAGTAATCACTATTGAGGTGAAAAATAAACATGCATCCCTGAAGGGGCTTGTCACAATTGCATCTGTAGGGAAAATGTTAGTGTGAATATTTTGCATGAGTTCCTGGTGGCCTTGATTGTGACAGCCTTGGGGTGCTGTGTAATGAGTGCAACCTCATTTATGAAGTTTACTTTTTAAAATTTCATTAGTGTTTGCTCAATGACTGATCAGATTTGTTTTGAATTTCTTTTCACTGGGTTTGTCACTTGTCCCCCCCTTCCACCTAAATGAGTCCAAACGATTGCTTTAGCATTTGATGGAGCAGACGTCACAGAACCAGCTGTCAAATGTACAGTGCTGTAACACCGTCACTCCTGTCCTACTGTTAGATGCTTCTCACCAAGTATCTGAAATCAGAACAATGGAAAATGTTAGGCCTTGAGACAAATGTCAAATGCTGATTATTATTATTATTATTATTATTATCTGCAATGCCAACGACAAGAAAAGACTTTGTGTATCAAGGTCAAACTTGGAAAAATTTCGCCAGGCACTTCAGATAAAACACATCGTGGCTATTTGTGATTCTGCAAGTAGTACGGTGGAGAATCCCAGAAGCAGTTCTCCAATCTGTACTCCAGAATTCACACCAAGACTACTTTTGACTAATGCTGCTTCTAGTAGCTGTGTGTGTACCCCCACCACCACCTCCAGTCCTCCTGTATAACCACCATAATGTATTTTTGACAACCACAGCTACCAGTCTTTGGTCCATATGAGTCAGAGCTGAACTCTTACTGTATGAGCTTTGAAGACTACAGTACATTAAATAAGAAGTAACACTAAAAAAGAAAAACAAAGCCAAACCATCTAACCACGTAGACTACTCACCCATGGTAGAAGACAATAATTCAAGGAAAAATACCCCCCCCCCCCCCCCCCCCCCCCCCCCCAAACAAAAAGATCTTCTTCTGGACCTTTGCTGGTGGATTTCAACTAGCACACAAGACTGAACAAAAGCTTATACATTCTAAATCTGCATTGGATGGAATCAAGTCAAAGTGACCTCAGACATGTTTGACTTGGGTTGTATTTGGATTCTAATTGTGGCCACAAGGGGGTAGAATCTCTGAAACTTTGTGTATGTGATATGTCGACTAAGCCTTTTATATATCAAAATGAAACTTTGTGCACAAGGTCACCTCCTTAAGATCTCAGACACTTCGTATTGGGCTTTGTGACAGGTTAGCATAACTATTACCTTGTTTTGGTATGATGCTAAATTTGAGAAGTGAGAGGGAGTGTTTTCTTTGGGCTTTAAATATGCACACTTTTGGCAAAGTGTGCCCTGCCCAAAGAGTTCTTTTTATTTTTATAGTTTTTATACTGTAAATCTGTGTTTTGATGTAGGTGTCTTATGCCATCGGAGTGTCCCATCCACTCTCCATCTCCATCTTCAGCTATGGCACTTCCCAGAAGAGTGAGAGGGAATTGCTGGACATTGTGAAGAACAACTTTGACCTCCGTCCAGGTGTGATCGTAAGGTATCGTTGGTAATATTTATCTTAAAAATAAGACGACAATCTCTGCATTTAAGATCTTCACCGTCTGTATTCTTGTTGTCATCTCAGGGAGCTGGACCTGAAGAAGCCCCTCTATCAGCATACGGCGGTTTATGGCCACTTTGGACGCGATGTGTTTCCATGGGAGGTTCCTAAGAAGCTCAGATACTGAATCCTATGTTTAATCTCTCAGTGGGCTTTAGGTTTCCTGTCTGTCTAACCACCCGTCCTCCTCTGTACCTCATCACTATAGTTTCTGCTAAATCTAGTCACACTCCTCCTCTCTGGTCTTTCTTGAAGACATGCGTTTCAGGTTCAGATTGGAAAACATTCTTAATACTTGATGATCAGGGGAACTTATATTTAGCAGTGCTGTGTTTAATGTTGATCAGTCACTCTGAGGGCTCACCTCTAACCTCTACCCATGTTTTCGTAGCTTATATACTTAAGTTAGCGATCAAAATGATGAGTAAGTGGCATTCACTCCTTTTCTCAGTTTACTGTCAGAAATATCAGCTCACCCTTGATTGCATTTGAGAACGGAAAAAGGCACAAATGAAGCGAGGAATATTCCAAGTGGCTCAGAGTCTGATATGCCAAAAAAGTTCATAGTAAGCCAGTAATTTATAATTGAGGTGAAACTAGTTTTCTTTTTTGTGCTGTCCCTCCAGGCCATTTATTTCTGACGTTTTACAGAGAAGTCAGAAGCTGCTAACCTAATGGTTGTGCTGGGCGGCATCATGAAATCACTCCGTTATTGTATCTTATTTTGGCGTGTGAATGTTCCATAGCCGTCAATATTATCTTTGACGGGATAAAGGCGCAGCACTCGTCCCTTGTTCAGACAGTCACTCTGGGTGTAGCTACAGAGAAACCCAGGCTCAGTTACTGATGCACCGGGGCTGCCTTTATCTCAGGGTCACACTGTACTTGAAACTGTTTTTAAAGTATGACATTGGACTGTTTGGACACTTAACAAAGTAACAACTGTGAGCACATTTTGTTGTTTGTCATAAATCCCAGTATTTGTTGCTCGTGTAGGGAACAGACTCACCCTCACACCAATATCACAACCATGGACCAGGATGAAAGAGCCCAGTCAGATAAATTACAGTTTACATGACTTTTATCTTGTTAGATTTCCAATGTGTAGCATTACACTTGTGGAATTTAAAGCTACCGTGTGTGGGATTTAGTGTTATCTAGTGGTGGCTGTTGCAGATTGCGTTATGCCATCACTGGTCACGATTTTGTTTCCCTTCACATTTTTGCTTCTTTCGCTACAGGAATTCCTGCTCCCTTGCCTTCTCTTGTGATAAGAAACATGTATGGTTCGCTATTTCACAAAAATGGCAGTTCTCAGTCTTGTTAGCCTGCACTAGCAATCAGTAGACAGTGTACAGGGTAGAAATCACTGATTACAGTTCTCTTCTCCTCTCCGTCTTATAGCCACTTTGCAGAATGTGGAAGGTGGAGTTGTTTTTCTTTTAATCTACCAAACTGATGGTTATGAATGTCAGTGTTTTATTAACTAATCTTGAATAGCACATTTGACATGAGTGTCTTTGTTGTACCTCTCATTTTGAACACAACCTTGGTGATATACCATACTTCATTAAAAAAAAAAAAAAGGTACATGGCAAAGGTTCTGTCCACAGTTCAACATGAGGATTTATGGTTTTCTTGTAACACTCGCAGCACTTAATCCTGCACATGTATCTGCTGCTTAGTTTTGAGCTGTAACACTGACACTGAGTCTCTTTTAAAGCCCAGTGTAGACGGAGACGTTGGTGCTCTGAGCTGTGTGCAGATTGTCTTTGTGTGTGCACTGAGCTCTTTTGATTAAATTTATTTATTTTTCTTTTTAATGCAGCAGATAGCAGAATACCTCGTATTTACCGATGAAGTGCAAATAGTGGTAGAAGCACCAAATTGGTCACAAAAATTCCTTAGACGTTAGACTTTGGAAAAAGACGGACTGGCTGAATTTTCAATAGGCAGTCAGGTAGTGGTCAATTGAAGAATTACATAGGGGTCAAAGCTAAAAGATGCTCCAATCATAGAGAAAACTACACTGCATCATTTTTCTGCTCACAAAGATTCCAAAAAGGTATAGTTTGGACTATTTGTGACTGAATATTCTGGAGTTATGGTGTAAAAACATCAAGGATGGTGACAAAGGTCAGTTTCAGTTTGTACAGGGGTCAAAAGTTAAAGTTGCTCTAATTTTGGTAAAAAGTGATGAAAATTATTGGTTGAGTTAATAGGGTTTAAAAAGAATTAGTTTGCACCATGTGTCATGCTTAGTTCTCATGTTACAGGGTAACATATGTCACATGTCGTAGAATCCAAAGGATGTCGACCTTGTTTGACCTTTCCTTTGGAGACCAAGCATTCGACACAGTCAAAGCTATTCCATTTATTGATCCTATTACTTGAACCAATAATTTGGACCACTTTTTAACAAAATTGGAGCCACTAAAACTTTTGACCCCTGTACAAACTGAAACTGACCTTTGCCACCATTCTTGCTGTTTTTACTCCATAACTCCAGAACATTCAGTCACAGACAGTCCAAACTGGAATCTCTGTGAGCAGGCAAATAATGTGGTGTAGTTTTCAATATGATTTGAGCATTTTTACTTTCTGACCCCTGTGTAATTCTTCAGTTGACCCCTACCTGACTGACTATTGAAAATTCAAGTGGCCAATCGTACCCCCCCACCCCCCCAAAAGAGTAATATCGAATTAGTATTCGTGCCAAATTTGGTGCTTCTGTCACCATTTGCGGGATTTTCAGTTATGTGCTGCACCATTTTTGCTCCCTTTGGCAAAGCCTGTTTTCATAGTTTGCTTTCTGTAGCACCCCCTTGTGGTGTTCAAGTGTAATACACAGAAGCTTGAACAAGTAGTCACAAGGTGGCGCTAAGAGCATTTTTATAGTAATCCATTTCTGAATGATGAATTAAATGAAATTAAGTTACACTCCAGACTTTTTTGGGGCGGGGGGATGGTGTTTTTGACAGTTTGTATCTTACGTCATGAGTCAACAGGCGGGGCCAATGATTGGTTGGTGTTGTACAGAGAAGCCAGCCTGTTTACACGGTCCCCCTGGTGGCTCTTCATGCACATTTTTTATTTCACTGATTCACTTTTAAAATTCAAATCCTTGATGTGTTTGCTGAAGTGCCTTTTATTACCTTTTCCAACAAGGCCACACCCCCTATGTCTTGTTCCTTGCTTACCCTGAAATCCTGAGCTTTGTTTTCTGAATCGGTCTTTCAGTAATTTGAACTTTTATTTCAAAGCCCTGAAAATAAACGTGTGTAGTTCTACATACTGTCTCAACAATAATTTGTGTTTTAACGTGTATTCACTGACTTGTGTTTGCGGTGTAAACCAGGTTGGATCCTTGTTGTTGCTGTGTGCTAATCCAAGTTTTTACAGCCAACAGTTTGTACAATAGTTAACATGTTTATATGCTGACATGCTTGAGACAAACAGTCACAGGGAAATAGAAAGTTTAAAATCAAAATTTAGTGCTGGAAAAAGCTGAAACATGGGTTTCTTGATTGAACTGTTTTTTTATGTGCAGCATTTTGTTGCCATGATTCCTTCAAAGACACCTTTTTTTTAATCAAGAGAAATACCAAAAAACTTCAGAAAATACTTAATAAATATCCTGCATTGCTTTAATTTTTAAAGACAGTACTCTTAATTTCTACATCTACAACCCCTGGCAATAATTATGGAATCACTGGCCTCGGAGTATGTTCATTCAGTTTAATTTTGTAGAAAAAAAGCAGATCACAGACATGACACAAAACTAAAGTAATTTCAAATGGCAACTTTCTGGCTTTAAGAAACACTATAAGAAATCAGGAAAAAAAAAATTGTGGCAGTCAGTAATGGTTACTTTTTTAGACCAAGCAGAGGGAAAAAAAATATGGACTCACTCAATTCTGAGGAAAAAATTATGGAATCACCCTGTAAATTTTCATCCCCAAAACTAACACCTGCATCAAATCACATCTGCTTGTTAGTCTGCATCTAAAAAGGAGTGATCACACCTTGGAGAGCTGTTGCACCAAGTGGACTGACATGAATCATGGCTCCAACACGAGAGATGTCAATTGAAACAAAGGAGAGGATTATCAAACTCTTAACAGGGTAAATCATCACACAATGTTGCAAAAGATGTTGGTTGTTCAGTCAGTTGTGTCTAAACTCTGGACCAAATACAAACATGGGAAGGTTGTTAAAGGCAAACATACTGGTAGACCAAGGAAGACATCAAAGCGTCAAGACAGAAAACTTAAAGCAATATGTCTCAAAAATCGAAAATGCACAACAAAACAAATGAACGAATGGGAGGAAACTGGAGTCGACGTCTGTGACCGAACGTAAGAAACCGCCTAAAGGAAATGGGATTTACATACAGAAAAGCTAAACGAAAGCAATCATTAACACCTAAACAGAAAAAAAACAAGGTTACAATGGGCTAAGGAAAAGCAATTGTGGACTGTGGGTGACTGGATGAAAGTCATATTCAATGATGAATCTCGAATCTGCATTGGGCAAGGTGATGATGCTGGAACTTTTGTTTGGTGCCGTTCCAATGAGATTTATAAAGATGACTGCCTGAAGAGAACATGTAAATTTCGACAGTCATTGATGATATGGGGCTGCATGTCAGGTAAAGGCGCTGGGGAGATGGCTGTCATTACATCATCAATAAATGCACACGTTTACGTTGATATTTTGGACATTTTCTTATCCCATCAATTGAAAGGATGTTTGGGAATGATGAAATTTTCAAGATGATAATGCATCTTGCCATAGAGCAAAAACTGAAAACATTCCTTGCAAAAAGACACATAGGGTCAATGTCATGGCCTGTAAATAGTCCGGATCTTAATCCAACTGATGTGTTGGAGCGTTCTTTTGTTTTTCATGATTCCATAATTTTTTCCTCAGAATTGAGTGATTCCATTCCCCCCCCCTCTGCTTGGTCTAAAAAAAGTAACCGTTACTGACTGCCACAATTTTTTTTTTCCTGATTTCTTATAGTGTTTCTTAAAGCCAGAAAGTTGCCATTTGAAATGACTTTAGTGTTGTGTCATGTCTGTGATCTTTTTTTTCTACAAAATTAAACAACTGAATGAACATCCTCCGAGGCCGGTGATTCCATAATTTTTGCCAGGGGTTGTATAAAGCAGCTCTCCAGTTTCTGCACTGATTTTTTTTTTTTTTTTTTTTTTTTTTTCCCCCCCAACCGAACTTTGACTAGATGTCTGAACACCACCTGCAAATACTAAAATGCTGCAAATATCAAAAATGTTAAATTTATTACTCAGTCATACATTTGAAGTGATTCTTAAGGACAGAAGTTCCAGATCAATCCAAGAGTTGGTGATTAAAGCTGATTGTCATAAAGTTACAGGTGTTGATACAAACACAAGCATACATATGTTTAAAAAAAATTTCTGCCACCCCCTCCCCTTATTATGTAGGTGATATAGAAAATGTAAACGTCACATTAGCACAATTGTGAGCATTTTGAGGAATATTGATGCTGAAACATGGTGGTCATCTGCAGGACCTCTGAGGTTGGCTCAGACTTTGTAGGCCCACTGAAAGAAGAAGGTTGGAGTTACTTTAAGCTGCTTTTCTATTTCTTTACAGAAAACCATCACAAGATTTAAGAAATTTCACCCACCGTAGTCTTTTTGAAAGAGTTGTAGCTACGAGTAGTCCACACGAATTTCTGACAGTAGAACACAGTCTGCATAGGAATATAAAGGGACAGTTTAAAAATAAATGTTGTTGCCATGGAGTTTTTAAAAGTTGATGTAAAACCAAAGAGCAATGTGCTTACGCCACATTTGAGGGCAGTCTTTACATCTCTGCAACTGTAGGTTTTCAGCATGCACAGATCTGAAAGGGGGGGGAGATATTATTGTATACTCATCACTATGCAAATCATTCCGATTTAAAAAAAAAAAAAAAAAAAAAAAAAAAGTATCTTTAATAAGTAACTCCACCATGGAGACCTAGAAAGAGGTTTTTCCTTTATTCCTCACTTTATGACATCACTAAGCTATGAGAGTTCTGACACCCACCCAACCAGCCTCTGTTGGTTGGAGGAGATAGAAGTTTCAACTTGAGCTCTTAATCAGGATTAAGACACTTCATGGAGTGTGGCGGGGACCATGATACAACTCATTAAATTGCGTTGAGCTGAAATTGGTTGAATGCAGAAAGAACGTCCCGCGTGCAAAATACATGAAGTAATGCATGGCTGGCATTTTAGGAAGTAAGTCCTACAAAGGTGTGTTTGGTGTAAGAGCTGATCAGCAGACTCCATAGGTGTGAAGTTGAGAACCTAACACACCCCCTGCGTGAGACTTTATGGTTCAAAATGGGTCTCTTTTTTTTTTTTTTTTTTTTTTCCTTTATGCTGAAATTCACTTGTCTGATATTCTCGAGTCTGTTCTGTTAAAATTTGATGAAAATCGGCTACATTTTGTTAAGCAGATTTATGCAATGAGTGCACAAACACTGATGGGAGTGCAGTTCTATGTCCTTTTGAAAAGAACAATTTCCTGTTTTTTTGTTGTGGTTTTTTTTTTGTTGTTTTGGTGAAGGGCAAAAATGAATCCCCAAGGTACATGACTGTTGATGAGAACTGATTCCTTTCAACCATGTTTTACTGTGGTCCATTAGCTACATCATTTTCTGACAATCCTGTGTTGTGCTTTTGTAATATTTTGTTAGTATGGTCAAAGCAGATGGTCACCCCACTGAGTTTGGTCTGCTTGAGGTTTCATCCTTTCATAAAAAAAAAAAAAAAACAGAAGGAACTTTTATATTCATATAAATGAATTGAACTTTAGGTGGCGTTCCATTAGCTTGACTCACCTAGAGGAGGTTCCTCCTGGGTCATGCACATGTGCATGAGGCTGCAGAGGGCCCGAGGACTGGCATAATGCAGGATTTCATCGAGCACAGTCTTCCCAAATTTTCCAATGATGGTTTCACACTCATTTCGGTAGGCCTCGGGCAGAATTACACAAATCTTCTGGACCAGCTCGATCAAGGCACTCTGCAGGAGAGCAGAGTTCAAAATGAAGAGGTAACCTGAGTGTTCAGTCTGTAGTGTGGTCTGGTTGATGTGTAACGGACTACTGACTGACCTCAGTCCTTTCCTTTGGGAGCATGTCTTCCAAAGTCTTGATCAGAAATATACAGATGGTGCATTGTCCTGTGGCATGCACCTGATTGAAAGGAATAGCAGTGAGTGCCAACAAAGATCAAATGGATTTTTCACTTACTTGACCTTTTTCGACTGACCTTTTCGAGCCTCCTCACAGCTTTAAGGGCTTCTTTGAGGTGAGGACTGAGGAGGTTCTCACCGGTGGAGCCACAGAGCCCAATTATTTTGCAGATCTCATCTGGTTGCTGCAGAAAAGATAGCTTTAGTTAAATCGCTTTACAAAAAACAAAACAAAGGGGGGTAAAAAAAACAGTAAAGCAGTAATTTGGTAAGGAATCCCAGACAACCTCAGCCTGCAGTTTACCAGAAATTGAGAAATCACGTTCATGACCAGTGGCAGGATCTTCTCCACCTCGTCTTTGCAGGCTTTGGCCACACTTGGTGGCAGGAGGTCACACAGGTGATCTACGTCATTAATGACCTTTTTCTGGAACAAAACAATATGTTAGGGCTATGGACTCTTATACATATATACAGTGTATATATATATGTGTATATATATACTCAACAAAAATATAAACGCAACACTTTTGGTTTTGCTCCCATTTTGTATGAGATGAACTCAAAGTTCTAAAACTTTTTCCACATACACAATATCACCATTTCCCTCAAATATTGTTCACAAACCAGTCTAAATCTGTGATAGTGAGCACTTCTTTGCTGAGATAATCCATCCCACCTCACAGGTGTGTCATACCAAGATGCTGATTAGACACCATGATTAGTGCACAGGTGTGCCTTAGACTGCCCACAATAAAAGACCACTCTGAAAGGTGCAGTTTTGTTTTATTGGGGGGGGGATACCAGTCAGTATCTGGTGTGAACACCATTTGCCTCATGCAGTGCAACACATCTCCTTCGCATCATCCGTGAAGAGAACACCTCTCCAACGTGCCAAACGCCAGCGAATGTGAGCATTTGCCCACTCAGGTCGGTTACGACGGCGAACTGGAGTCAGGTCGAGACCCCGATGAGGACGACGAGCATGCAGATGAGCTTCCCTGAGACGGTTTCTGACAGTTTGCGCAGAAATTCTTTGGTTATGCAAACCGATTGTTCCAGCAGCTGTCCGAGTGGCTGGTCTCAGACGATCTTGGAGGTGAACATGCTGGATGTGAAGGTCCTGGGCGGGTGTGGTTACATGTGGTCTGCGGTTGTGAGGCTGGTTGGATGTACTGCCAAATTCTCTGAAATGCCTTTGGAGACGGCTTATGGTAGAGACATGAACATTCAATACATGAGCAACAGCTCTGGTTGACATTCCTGCTGTCAGCATGCCAATTGCACGCTCCCTCAAATCTTGCGACATCTGTGGCATTGTGCTGTGTGATAAAACTGCACCTTTCAGAGTGGCCTTTTATTGTGGGCAGTCTAAGGCACACCTGTGCACTAATCATGGTGTCTAATCAGCATCTTGGTATGGCACACCTGTGAGGTGGGATGGATTATCTCAGCAAAGGAGAAGTGCTCACTATCACAGATTTAGACTGGTTTGTGAACAATATTTGAGGGAAATGGTGATATTGTGTATGTGGAAAAAGTTTTAGATCTTTGAGTTCATCTCATACAAAATGGGAGCAAAACCAAAAGTGTTGCGTTTATATTTTTGTTGAGTGTATATAAAACCCCTGGCAATAGTTATGGAATCACCGGCCTCGGAGTATGTTCATTCAGTTGTTTAATTTTGTAGAAAAAAAGCAGATCACAGACATAACACAAAACTAAAGTAATTTCAAATGGCAACTTTCTGGCTTTACGAAACACTATAAGAAATCGGGAAAAATAATTGTGGCAGTCAGTAACGGTTACTTTTTTAGACCAAGCAGAGGGAAAAAAAATATGGACTCACTCAATTCTGAGGAATAAATTATGGAATCACCCTGTAAACTTTCATCCCCAAAACTAACACCTGCATCAATTCAGATCTGCTCGTTAGTCTGCATCTAAAAAGGAGTGATCACACCTTGGAGAGCTGTTGCACCAAGTGGACTGACATGAATCATGGCTCCAACACGAGAGATGTCAATTGAAACAAAGGAGAGGATTATCAAACTCTTAAAAGAGGGTAAATCATCACACAGTGTTGCAAAAGATGTTGGTTGTTCACAGTCAGCTGTGTCTAAACTCTGGACCAAATACAAACAACACGGGAAGGTTGTTAAAGGCAAACATATTGGTAGACCAAGGAAGACATCAAAGCGTCAAGACAGAAAACTTAAAACAATATGTCTCAAAAATCGAAAATGCACAACAAAACAAATGAGGAACGAATGGGAGGAAACTGGAGTCAACGTCTGTGACCGAACTGTAAGAAACTGCCTAAAGGAAATGGGATTTACATACAGAAAAGCTAAACGAAAGCCATCATTAACACCTAAACAGAAAAAAATAAGGTTACAATGGGCTAAGGAAAAGCAATCGTGGACTGTGGATGACTGGATGAAAGTCATATTCAGTGATGAATCTCGAATCTGCATTGGGCAAGGTGATGATGCTGGAACTTTTGTTTGGTGCCGTTCCAATGAGATTTGTAAAGATAACTGCCTGAACAGAACATGTAAATTTCCACAGTCATTGATGATATGGGGCTGCATGTCAGGCAAAGGCACTGGGGACATGGCTGTCATTACATCATCAATAAATGCGCAAGTTTACATTGATATTTTGGACACTTTTCTTATCCCATCAATTGAAAGGATGTTTGGGGATGATGAAATCATTTTTCAAGATGATAATGCATCTTGCCATAGAGCAAAAACTGAAAACATTCCTTGCAAAAAGACACATAGGGTCAATGTCATGGCCTGCAAATAGTCCGGATCTTAATCCAATTGAAAATCTTTGGTGGAAGTTGAAGAAAATGGTCAATCAATCAATCAATTTTTTTATATAGCGCCAAATCACAACAAACAGTTGCCCCAAGGCGCTTTATATTGTAAGGCAAGGCCATACAATAATTATGTAAAACCCCAATGGTCAAAAACGACCCCCTGTGAGCAAGCACTTGGCTACAGTGGGAAGGAAAAACTCCCTTTTAACAGGAAGAAACCTCCAGCAGAACCAGGCCCAGGGAGGGGCAGTCCTCTGCTGGGACTGGTTGGGGCTGAGGGAGAGAACCAGGAAAAAGACATGCTGTGGAGGGGAGCAGAGATCGATCACTAATGATTAAATGCAGAGTGGTGCATACAGAGCAAAAAGAGAAAGAAACAGTGCATCATGGGAACCCCCCAGCAGTCTACGTCTATAGCAGCATAACTAAGGGATGGTTCAGGGTCACCCGATCCAGCCCTAACTATAAGCTTTAGCAAAAAGGAAAGTTTTAAGCCTAATCTTAAAAGTAGAGAGGGTGTCTGTCTCCCTGATCTGAATTGGGAGCTGGTTCCACAGGAGAGGAGCCTGAAAGCTGAAGGCTCTGCCTCCCATTCTACTCTTACAAACCCTAGGAACTACAAGTAAGCCTGCAGTCTGAGAGCGAAGCGCTCTATTGGGGTGATATGGTACTACGAGGTCCCTAAGATAAGATGGGACCTGATTATTCAAAACCTTATAAGTAAGAAGAAGAATTTTAAACTCTATTCTAGAATTAACAGGAAGCCAATGAAGAGAGGCCAATATGGGTGAGATATGCTCTCTCCTTCTAGTCCCCGTCAGTACTCTAGCTGCAGCATTTTGAATTAACTGAAGGCTTTTTAGGGAACTTTTAGGACAACCTGATAATAATGAATTACAATAGTCCAGCCTAGAGGAAATAAATGCATGAATTAGTTTTTCAGCATCACTCTGAGACAAGACCTTTCTGATTTTAGAGATATTGCGTAAATGCAAAAAAGCAGTCCTACATATTTGTTTAATATGCGCTTTGAATGACATATCCTGATCAAAAATGACTCCAAGATTTCTCACAGTATTACTAGAGGTCAGGGTAATGCCATCCACAGTAAGGATCTGGTTAGACACCATGTTTCTAAGATTTGTGGGGCCAAGTACAATAACTTCAGTTTTATCTGAGTTTAAAAGCAGGAAATTAGAGGTCATCCATGTCTTTATGTCTGTAAGACAATCCTGCAGTTTAGCTAATTGGTGTGTGTCCTCTGGCTTCATGGATAGATAAAGCTGGGTATCATCTGCGTAACAATGAAAATTTAAGCAATACCGTCTAATAATACTGCCTAAGGGAAGCATGTATAAAGTGAATAAAATTGGTCCTAGCACAGAACCTTGTGGAACTCCATAATTAACTTTAGTCTGTGAAGAAGATTCCCCATTTACATGAACAAATTGTAATCTATTAGACAAATATGATTCAAACCACCGCAGCGCAGTGCCTTTAATACCTATGGCATGCTCTAATCTCTGTAATAAAATTTTATGGTCAACAGTATCAAAAGCAGCACTGAGGTCTAACAGAACAAGCACAGAGATGAGTCCACTGTCCGAGGCCATAAGCAGATCATTTGTAACCTTCACTAATGCTGTTTCTGTACTATGATGAATTCTAAAACCTGACTGAAACTCTTCAAATAGACCATTCCTCTGCAGATGATCAGTTAGCTGTTTTACAACTACCCTTTCAAGAATTTTTGAGAGAAAAGGAAGGTTGGAGATTGGCCTATAATTAGCTAAGATAGCTGGGTCAAGTGACGGCTTTTTAAGTAATGGTTTAATTACTGCCACCTTAAAAGCCTGTGGTACATAGCCAACTAACAAAGATAGATTGATCATATTTAAGATCGAAGCATTAAATAATGGTAGGGCTTCCTTGAGCAGCCTGGTAGGAATGGGATCTAATAAACATGTTGATGGTTTGGATGAAGTAACTAATGAAAATAACTCAGACAGAACAATCGGAGAGAAAGAGTCTAACCAAATACCGGCATCACTGAAAGCAGCCAAAGATAACGATACGTCTTTGGGATGGTTATGAGTAATTTTTTCTCTAATAGTTAAAATTTTGTTAGCAAAGAAAGTCATGAAGTCATTACTAGTTAAAGTTAATGGAATACTCAGCTCAATAGAGCTCTGACTCTTTGTCAGCCTGGCTACAGTGCTGAAAAGAAACCTGGGGTTGTTCTTATTTTCTTCAATTAGTGATGAGTAGAAAGATGTCCTAGCTTTACGAAGGGCTTTTTTATAGAGCAACAGACTCTTTTTCCAGGCTAAGTGAAGATCTTCTAAGTTAGTGAGACGCCATTTCCTCTCCAACTTACGGGTTATCTGCTTTAAGCTACGAGTTTGTGAGTTATACCACGGAGTCAGGCACTTCTGATTTAAAGCTCTCTTTTTTAGAGGAGCTACAGCATCCAAAGTTGTCTTCAATGAGGATGTAAAACTACTGACGAGATACTCTATCTCACTTACAGAGTTTAGGTAGCTACTCTGCACTGTGTTGGTATATGGCATTAGAGAACATAAAGAAGGAATCATATCCTTAAACCTAGATACAGCGCTTTCTGAAAGACTTCTAGTGTAATGAAACTTATTCCCCACTGCTGGGTAGTCCATCAGAGTAAATGTAAATGTTATTAAGAAATGATCAGACAGAAGGGAGTTTTCAGGGAATACTGTTAAGTCTTCTATTTCCATACCACAAGTCAGAACAAGATCTAAGATATGATTAAAGTGGTGGGTGGACTCATTTACTTTTTGAGCAAAGCCAATAGAGTCTAATAATAGATTAAATGCAGTGTTGAGGCTGTCATTCTCAGCATCTGTGTGGATGTTAAAATCGTCCACTATAATTATCTGAGCTAAGCACTAAGTCAGACAAAAGGTCTGAAAATTCACAGAGAAACTCACAGTAACGACCAGGTGGACGATAGATAATAACAAATAAAACTGTTTTTTGGGACTTCCAATTTGGATGGACAAGACTAAGAGTCAAGCTTTCAAATGAATTAAAGCTCTGTCTGGGTTTTTGATTAATTAATAAGCTGGAATGGAAGATTGCTGCTAATCCTCCGCCCCGGCCCGTGCTACGAGCATTCTGACAGTTAGTGTGACTCGGGGGTGTTGACTCATTTAAACTAACATATTCATCCTGCTGTAACCAGGTTTCTGTAAGGCAGAATAAATCAATATGTTGATCAATTATTATATCATTTACCAACAGGGACTTAGAAGAGAGAGACCTAATGTTTAATAGACCACATTTAACTGTTTTAGTCTGTGGTGCAGTTGAAGGTGCTATATTATTTTTTCTTTTTGAATTTTTATGCTTAAATAGATTTTTGCTGGTTATTGGTGGTCTGGGAGCAGGCACCGTCTCTACGGGGATGGGGTAATGAGGGGATGGCAGGGGGAGAGAAGCTGCAGAGAGGTGTGTAAGACTACAATTCTGCTTCCTGGTCCCAACCCTGGATAGTCACGGTTTGGAGGATTTAAGAAAATTGGCCAGATTTCTAGAAATGAGAGCTGACAAGGCTCCAACTTGCAAAGCTGATCTGGCAACAGCAATCAGATAAAGTTGGAGCCAGATTGATGAAGAGTACTGTTTGTCACTCATTAAGTCCATGCCTCAGAGACTGCAAGCTGTTATAAAAGCCAGAGGTGGTGCAACAAAATACTAGTGATGTGTTGGAGCGTTCTTTTGTTTTTCATAATTTTTTTACGTTATCAAATTTCTGTCCAACCTAAAACTAGCAGATGCCTTAATGCTAAGTACACTAATAAAAGAGCTAATTGTTACTCCCTGAAAGACATTATTAAAGCATCTAATGACAGACATTTAGCATGTAAGGGCATGTTTGTTCAAATTTGCAGTTCATGGAGGTTTTGTATAAGAGTTAAGGTGCGCTGACACTTGATGCATGCACTTAAATGCACGTCGTCGTGATGATCCCACCCACTGTGTTCCCAGCTGGATGCCATGCTTTGTTCCACTGACTGCCACGTGCTGAGTGCTTGATGCTCTGTATATAAAATAATTGTGTAGCAGATTAATAATTTTATCTGCAAGTTGGCTGCTGAAAACGGCTCTAATTGCTTCCTGAATCACAGACAACTGCTCCAGCCGGAGCCGAACAGGCTGGAGAAAGCATTTGGAGCCATCTAAAAAAGTAATTATTTGTCATGTTTACATTGTCATGGCTTGGTAAAACAGTTGCATGTTCTTTATTTATGTGCAGCTGTAAAAGTATGTTTGACAGATTTAATCCTTCAAACGAGCTGCGCTCTGATGTGGTGCGTTGACGCAACCACTCACTCTTTTTACTCGACGAGCAGCACATTGTGATGGTGAGCTGATCGCGCCACATTGCACGATGTTTATGCATGAAAGAATTTTTTGAACATTTCAAAATTCTCTGCGCAGTTACACACACCGATGACCCTCTCGTGTTCAGGCTGCACCCGTTAAAGACGAGTTTATTCTCCTGCATGACACAGGGCATGCATGTGCGTGCAAGTGTCAGTGGGCCTTTATGTTGTAGCCTGCTGTCTTTTGATGTCAATTTCAACTGCTGTTTCAGGGGCACTTCAGAAATATCAAAAATAATGAACAATGGCTCCTTTGTGCAATATTTTGGTTCGGGGGGGCTCAGAGGGGGTCTCACCCAATGTAGAACCACCACTGAACCCAGCAAATGATGTGATATCACACAGGCGGAGGTGTGTCCAGGGTTGGTCATGACCTTATAACCAGAGAGGATTTAAAACAGATACAGTATGAGAATAAGACTCGTGACCACATTCTAAACTGTTTTTAACAGACGTCATGGACTAGGCAACTAATGAAATATTTTCCCTTTATGATAAATCACTCAGATTTGCAAAATAAAACTGCATACAGTGTGTGCAGAATTTTGAGGGGAAAAAATTAATTTCATCCATTTGGGAATAAGGCTGTAACAACAAAATATGGAAAAGGTGAAGCGCTGTGAATACTTTCTGGATAAACCGTAAGTGTATTTTTCATTTTAGTGCTTGGAACGAAAGAGGATCTTTGAGGTCATGTGAGCGACAAAAACTGCCCGAGAAATTTCATTTCAGCTTTTGTTTATAGAAAGAGAAGTGATACATTCTAATCCAGTGTGCACTAAACTAAAAGAAACCAAAAAGAGGAAACGGGAGTCTTGAAATGAGAACTTCAAGAGTTTGAGGTGGCTTTGCCTCGAGTTTGCAAATATGTTCCTTCACACATATCAGTAAGCAAACAGCCCTCCTCAGGAATGTTGTATTTGCTGCTCACTTTGCTATTGTTCTCACCTGGAAGTCTGCATTGGAAAGCAGGTCATCGATGAGCTTTACAATTTCTGTGCAGTCCTGGCAAAGGTCCCCAGTCTGAACATCAAATCAAAGTCATAATTAAAACAAACCAAACATATAAACTATTTTTTCACAGTGTCCTCACCACCCCCACCCCCATTAGAAATACATCTGAAAAAAATGTATTCATTTTGTATTAAAGGTCGAGAGGTTTTATGACATCCACAACAGTTATTTGTGCCAAATGCCAATGAAACAAGTGTGCTTCCCGGAAATGATGCACCCTGCCCAGCTAACTAGCTTACAGTGATCATACTGGAAAGAAAATGCCTCGAACATTGGGGGCATTTACTAACAACTGAGAAGTTATGATGCAGAGTTTAAGATCACGCTGATAACTTCAGCCCCATCATCAAACAACTCTCAAGCAGCTAAAAAATAAAAAGTGAGTAAGTGATGTTAGAAGATGGTAATGTTATGTGTCGACGCGGATTGAGGAGCGAACCTGCGTCAGACAGGACCCAGCGCTAAAAATAACCAGAAAGCGGTTCCAAACAAAAACTATTTATTATACACCTGTGTTTAAAAGTGTAAAAACATAAAAAACAACGTCCCTCTGGTGGAGTGATTCGTGGCTCGCTCTCCAGCGCCCGCAAGGATTAAAGCCGGCGCTCCTGGACTTCCTACCACCGCCAAACACCCCCCAGGTGGACACGACAAACTGATTCTCTGTGAAGCAAAGAGACGGTGAGGTAAGTCAACAGATACAACTATATCTTCCAATAAACACACGCTGCCAGCAACACACTCAGGTCAGTGTCCTTTCTTTTACTTTATGCAAATGAGCAGCTTCTCACAACAAGTGGAGGATCACTTATCCTTCACGCCACAGCAGTGAGAAGCAAACTGCGCAATTCTCTTTACAATTCCAGTATACTGTGTAACAAAACACCAAGTTACTATCAACAAGTACCTAAACACTTAACTACCTTTCGTGTGTGCTGACAGCATGTGTCCTCACCCCTCCCTGCTTCACGGGCTCGATGTGTCAAACCCAGGTGCGGTCCTCAGCGTCTCACAAACGAACGTCACAAGGTCGAGTTCCCGGCAGTTCTGCTTGAATCACACATGACTTAAATGCAGAACGCCATCCAATTATCTGCTTCAGCTGCAAGTCGTCCAGGTTGCACGTGAGCACCAAGCACAGGTGCTTTCCATGATGTTGATGAGGGTGAAGACTCTTCAGCCAGCACCTTCTTCACAGACAAATCAGCCCTCATGCCACCTGGAGAGCAAAGAAAAGAAAAGAACACCAAAACATCCAGCCACGCCCCCCCCCAACACACAACAGGTAAGCCCAAAAAGATCATATTCAAAATGCTAACACTCAAAAACTGTGCCAGTATGCGGCTAAAAAAAAGAAATGAGTGACCGCACATATGTGCACAATCCAACCACTTGGAGCAGTGGGCTGCCACAGTCATGCAAACTCCACACAGAAAGGGCAGGAGGTGATCCCACAACTTTCTTGCTGTGATGCAACAGTGCTAACCACGAAGCCACCGTGCTGCTGATTTTTGATTTTTTTTTTTTTATGTTATTTCTCCTGGTAATTGTGGAAGTATATGCTGGAAAACATAACTGCAGTAAATATTGCACATTTAAAGCACATACTGCACATTAAGCATGATAGCAGCTTGCACATTGCCACTGATGACCAATTAATATTTTACTTCTTGTGAAAATTTATTCAAATTAAAAAGCAAGAAATAAAACACCCCCCCCCCCACAAAAAAAAAGCCCATAAATGAATACAAATGAGTTAATCCTTTATTGATATATTTATTTTAATTTGCATTATTAAGTTGTGAAATAAATATTGGAAGTTGGTTGTGAACCTTCTCTCATTTGCATTCATTCTGCAAAAAAAAAAAAAAAGTAGTAAGCTGTTTTCATGCAAAATTATTTCTCCAGTTTGAAGACCTGCAGATGTGTCAGCAGGATTACAGTATTTTAAAAATGTCTCTTTTGTTGTTTTTGGATTTAAAAAAAAAAATCAGCCTTCCAGTCTTTCTTTCACCGTGATGAAAAGTCACATTTACTTTATAATTCCTCATTCAAAAGGAGCTGCGAAATACAAAATCTCATGCAGGTGATAATGTGTAAGAAACATGGTTTTTAGTTTTGTTGTTGTTGTTATAGCTGTTATTTAGTGCGATTATAAAGAAGAAATCGTACTTCACTCAGATCATCTGTAGGATTCTCCAAGTCCTCCAGGTTAAACGATGCAAAAGCTGCAGAGAGAAAAACGTTCATTATTGAGCATCAGCTGCGCTTCAGAGAGCATCCTGCTGCCACATCTGACTGAAGAGCTTCCACAGTCTCACCTGAACAGCCCAGGAGGACGAGGAGCAGCGAGACGAGCTGCAGAGAGGCCATCACCGCTCAAATACTGCCGGTTTAACGCAGATCCTTTTCACAGCTGTGCAACAAACATCAAATGCAACTTGTATTTAAGTCCCGCAGCCACCTCCAGCCCCAACCAATCAGATAGATTTATTTTAATCACACGCCACCGTGATGATAAGCTTGTTTTCACAGTTGGGCAGCTGCCAGCGTGATTCTGTGAATTTTTTGTCGTTTTCACTTCTTCAAAACAAACCGTTTTCGAAAATCGACTCCAACGTCAGCAACAAGTGAACACGTGTTGACTTGGATACTCATGACAGCTGTCTGTCACGAGCTACAACCTTCAGAAGCTGTGATTGGAGAGATGGATCAGGGGCGCCACCAGGGATTTTGGGCCCCATGAAAAGAAATCTTAATGGGCCACTGCCCCCAATATTATTTTGTCAGTATTCATGGTTTTACAGTATCCCAGAATCCTTTGCTCACTGGGGAGGGAGGCTTGATAATGGCTCAGCTTAATACTAACTAAATGCCATAGACATGCTAATGCGTTAGCATCGGTCCAGTTTTTAAGTTATAAAATACATCTATCAACTGTTTCAGAAGACCATAACAGGTTTGTTTAACATGAAAAAGGTAAATATATTACTCACTGACGTATGATCTTTAGGGTTTCAGCGGGGAAAAATTAAGATAAAGCAAAGAACCAACAAAACAGAAGATCAAAGCACTGCTTCATTGGTTCAAGGTTCAAAGCAAAGCTGCGCTGCAGAAATGGTTTGTTATACAGACCAGCTGCAGGGTCTGTAATCAATGTAGAGAAATGATCATTTTCCTGTCAAACACCCCCAAAAACAACGACCATTCTGAAGGACTGATAAGGGAATTGTTAAGCAAAAAGGCTATTGATGTTGATGGATCAAATCATTTCTTAAGGATACCCAAAAAGAACCAGTGCCCAACACACAACCCTAACAGCAACACCCTTTTTTGTTGTTGTGTTTTTTTTTAAATAAAACTCACATTAAAAACTTGATTATCTTAGTTAAACACCTAAATACATATTTTGGTTGAACTCACCTCCATAACGACACAATTTTGCAAACAACTTGCTGGAAATGCTTGTTTACACTGACAACGAAATCTCAACCTCCCCAGCAAGAAAGAGATTACACACGAGATTTGACCGTAAAGGCCTCAATTGTAATTGTATTAGGGGCCTCTCTGGGCTCCGTCAATCTTGGGTCCCTAGAATCCTTCTTATTCTCCTCTTTTTCTGCACCCCTGCTGTGCAAATACAGCCCAGTCTCACGTTTTTTTTTTTTCTGTGCTCCCGTGACGAAATGAGTCAAATTTTCGTGAAGATTTTTTTTTAACTCACTATTACTAACCCTACTCCTACCCCTGACCCTAACCTTAACCATAACCTAATCTTACTCTTTCCCCCCACCCTAACCATAACCACCCCCCCGCTTCACTTTTAATTTTGTGCAACCATCACGGAATGAATTAGAATGAATTTGTACTGCCGTGATGAAAATGAGGCGCTTTTCGTCACAATATCACAAAACAATAGATTAATGTATATTTCGTGCTGATGAATCATGACTTGCTGTGAGACCAGGTTGGCATATACGTGGTCTGTCCATAAATTAACGGCCCTTTTTATTTTTTTCAAAAACTATATGGATTTCATTCATATGTTTTTACGTCAGACATGCTTGAACCCTCGTGCGCATGCGTGAGTTTTTCCACGCCTGTCGGTGACATGTCTATCTCGGCTTTCAGTGCTTACCAGTCGAGTGAGTATAAAAGAACCTGTGGAGAGCTGGACATGTCCCAAGTTGTCCTCTAACACTCCGAAACGGAGGTGTTCCTTTGTCTCGCTTCATCAGCGAATTGGTCGTGATGCGCGAAGCCTCCGCGCGGCTTTCCATGACAAAATCTCTTGTAAAAAGTGAAATCTGCCGGAAAATGGCTGATGTCCAGGTCTTGTGATAACCAGAGAAAGAGCACACGATGGTCTCATATCCACAGAGCCATCAGCTTAGAAATGATCCAGTGGTTTGTGCCGCATCGTCGCAGCGCGGCGCACCGACCGTCCTTAAAGGGGTCCTTAAAGCTGTAGTTAAAGTCCTTATTCTCTGTGAAGCCCGTAAAATTTTCACTGAAAGCCAGATAAATTTTTCGAATGGTTTCTAGGTGCAAGTCTCTAACAGCTTCTGAAAAAATTCTGATGGAAAAAAAGTCCTTTTCATTCTGCCATTTCCAGACAATGAAAATCCGACGAGGGGGCGGGACCACTCCTTCCACAAGGCGTGCTCACAAGCGAATGACGTCACCGACAGGCGTGGAAAAACTCACGCATGCGCACGAGGGTTCAAGCATGTCTGATGTAAAAACATATGAATGAAATCCATATAGTTTTTGAAAAAAATAAAAAGGTACGATACTTTATGGACAGACCTCGTAATATATATGACAATATAATACACATGGTATAATACGTGTAATATACAAATAATGAATGTTTATGAGATGAAAATTTAATTTGGTTAAAGATGAAATGCTCCATTCAATGAGGTGAAGTCATTCTCATTTTTCTGTTATGGATTTACCTACAGTGGGGAAAATAAATATTTGACCCCCTGTCAGTTTTGCAGGTTTTCCCACCTACAAAGAATAGAGAGGTCTGTAATTTTTATTGTAGGTACACTTCAGCTGTGAGAGACAGAATCTAAAAAAAAAAAAAAAAAAATCTAGAAAATCACATTGTATGATTTTTAAGTAATTAATTTGCATTTTATTGCATGAAATAAGTATTTGATCCCCTACCAACCAGCAAGAATTCTGGCTCACACAGACCTGTTAATTTTTCTTTAAGAAGCCCTCTTATTCTGCACTCTTTACCTGTATTAATTACACCTGTTTGAACTTGTTACCTGTATAAAAGACACCTGCTCACACACTCAATCAATCACACTCCAACCTGTCCACCATAGCCAAGACAAAGAGCTGTCTAAGGACACCAGGGACAAAACTGTAGACCTGCACAAGGCTGGGATGGACTACAGGACAACAGACAAGCAGCTTGGTAGAAGACTTATAGAGAAGCTCCTCGTCCTTGGACTGACTCCTTCCATTTGCAACTGGGTGTTGAACTTCCTTACGAATAGACCCCAGTCAGTCAGAATCGGCAGTCGTACATCCAGCACAAGAACAGTGAACACTGGGGTCCCCCAGGGCTGTGTGCTGAGTCCCCTCCTGTACACACTCTTCACACATGACTGTGTGACCTCTCAGAATAACACCAGTATCATCAAGTTTGCCGACGATACTACAGTCATTGGTCTGATCACTGGCGGGGAAGAGACAGCATACAGGAAGGAGGTGGCTGAGCTTGTGGCCTGGTGTCATGACAACAATCTTTTATTAAATGCAGACAAGACCAAAGAAATGATTGTTGATCCGAGGAAGAAGCAGATGCTGCACACACCCCTGTATATAAGTGAAACGGAGGTGGAGAGGGTGAGAACTTTCAAATTCCTTGGCATCCATATCAGCGAGGATCTCACCTGGTCTCACAACACACAGACCATCATTAGGAAGTCCCAGCAGCGATTATACTTTCTGAGAAGACTAAGGAAATTTGGCATGCCAGCCAAAATTCTTAGCACCTTCTACAGGAGTATGATTGAGAGTGTTCTCACCAGTGCCATCACAGTCTGGTATGGAAACTGCACTGCTCAGGACAGAAAGGCTCTCCAGTGTGTGATCAAGACTGCTCACTCCATCTCAGGAGCAGCCTTTCCCTCACTACAGGACGTTTATCACACCAGAGTCATCAGGAGGGCCCAGAATATAATCAAGGACAGCACTCACCCCCAGCACAACCTCTTTATACTCCTACCTTCAGGCAGATGTTACAGGAGTGTGAAGTCCAGGACCACAAGACTAACAAACAGTTTCTATTCACAGGCCATCAGGCTTATAAACACATCATACACTACCTCCTCTCCCCTCCCACCCTGAACTGTTTTTTAATGTTTGCCTGTTTACACTATATTGCATCTTAAATACACCGTACTGCTGCTATTAAAATACTGTTTACATAGGATTATTTATATTTGTTCTGAATACTACTGTCCACATCTGTTACTCGTGATTTGCACTCTCTGAATCGCTGCTCCACATATTTGCACAATTTGCACAATAACTTAAGTGTTTTTTTTTATTATTATTTTAAACATTTCGCCTTTTCCTCTCTCTCTCTTTCTTTCTTTTTAAGATTATATTGGTGAATGGAGGAATAGCAAAGTAAGAATTTCATTGTATAGTGTAACTGCCTGTTTCTGCTGTACATATGACAATAAAACTCTTGAATCTTGAATCTTGAAGACGTTATGATTATTTATTAGAAAGTGGAAGAAACACAAAATGACTGTCAATCTCCCTTGGTCTGGGATTCCATGCAAGATCTCACTTTGTGGGGTAAGGATGATTCTGAGAAAGCTCAGAACTACACAGGGGGACCTGGTCAATGACCTGAAGAGAGCTGGGACCACAGTCACAAAGATTACATTAGTAACACATGACGCTGTCATGGTTTAAAATCCTGCAGGGCAGCAAGGTCCCCCTGCTCAAGCCAGCACATGTCCAGGCCTGTTTGAAGTTCACCAGCGACCATCTGGATGATCCAGAGGAGGCATGGGAGTCATGTGGTCAGATGAGACCTGAATAGAGCTTTTTGGAATCAACTCCACTTACCATGTTTAGAGGATGAGAACAACCCCCCAAAAAACATCCCAACCATGAAGCATGGGGGTGGAAGGATCATACTCTGGGGGTGCGCTTCTGCAAAGGGGACAGGATGACTGCACCGTATTGAAGGGAGGATGGATGGGGTCATGTACTGCGAGATTTTGGCAAACAACCTCCTTCCCTCAGTAAGAGCATTGAAGATGGGTCATGGCTGGGTCTTCCAGCATGACAATGACCCCAAACACACAGCCAGGGCAACTAAGGAGGGGCTCCATAAGAAGCATTTCAAGGTCCTGGAGTGGCCTGGCCAGTCTCCAGACCTGAACTCAATAGAAAATCTTTGGAGGAAGTCGAAAGTCCAAACCTGAAAGATTTGGAGAAGATCTGTATGGAGGAGTGGACCAAAATCCCTGCTGCCGTGTGTGAAAACTTGGTTAAGAACTACAGGAAACGTCTGACCTCTGTAATGGCAGACAAATGTTTCTGTACCAAAATGCAAATTAATTGTTTAAAAATCATACATTGTGATTTTCTGGATTTTTTTTTTTTTTTTTTTTTTTAGATTCTGTCTCTCACAGTTGAAGTGTACCTACGATAAATACAGAGCTCTCCATTCTTAGTAGGTGGGAAAACCTGCAAAACTGACAAGGGGTCAAATACTTATTTTCCCCACTGTACACCACCAAAATTGGATGGAGGTTCCAATTTTATGCCTGTTTGTCTTCCAGTTATCAGTCGGAAACCAAGTGCCAAAAAGCAGTGACAAATTGTGCACAGTAGAAATAACCAATGTTCTGTGAAAATGATCTGAAAAAGAATTCAGAAACTGAAAAAGCTGGAAAAAATACAGACAATACCACAAAAAACTTTGATTCAAGCGCATGAACTAAATACATACTCCTGACATTTGATCCGATCTATTTTAATTTATGAAAAATCGCTTCTAACAGGACTTCATCGCTCATCATACATTGATGAAATAATGTCTCATCTCATCACGTAGCAGAACACAATCAGTGTTGTAGACCATTTTCTGCTTCTCCGTTCATCATGCACTGATTAAAGAATGTCTCGCCTCATCAGTCTTATCTATACTCGACTTCCCTCATCCATGGCATTGTTCTGCAATACAACCTTTAACACATAAAACATGTCAATGCACTGAGTGTTAAATGCTATCACAGCAAAAATGTACAGCAGTAACAAAATGTCAGTCTGTTAGTCACAATCAATTATTAAGACAAAGTATAATGGTTAATGTAAATGACAGGGCACTTTCAGAACAGATTGTTGAGTGACATGTTTAGCCGCATGTTCTCCTTGAATTGCTGGCTGTCTGAGTGGTGTCCAAAAAACGAGGTGGGCTTCATAGATAATTGGCAAAGCTTCTGGGGAAAACCTGGTCTTGTTAGGAGAGACGGCATCCATCCCACTTTGGATGGAGCAGCTCTCATTTCTAGAAATCTGGCCAATTTTCTTAAATCCTCCAAACCGTGACTATCCAGGGTTGGGACCAGGAAGCAGAGTTGTAGTCTTACACACCTCTCTGCAGCTTCTCTCCCCCTGCCATCCTCTCATTACCCCATCCCCGTAGAGACGGTGCCTGCTCCCAGACTACCAATAACCAGCAAAAATCTATTTAAGCATAAAAATTCAAAAAGAAAAAATAATATAGCACCTTCAACTGCACCACAGACTAAAACAGTTAAATGTGGTCTATTAAACATTAGGTCTCTCTCTTCTAAGTCCCTGTTGGTAAATGATATAATAATTGATCAACATATTGATTTATTCTGCCTTACAGAAACCTGGTTACAGCAGGATGAATATGTTAGTTTAAATGAGTCAACACCCCAGAGTCACACTAACTGTCAGAATGCTCGTAGCACAGGCCGGGGCGGAGGATTAGCAGCAATCTTCCATTCCAGCTTATTAATTAATCAAAAACCCAGACAGAGCTTTAATTCATTTGAAAGCTTGACTCTTAGTCTTGTCCATCCAAATTGGAAGTCCCAAAAAACAGTTTTATTTGTTATTATCTATCGTCCACCTGGTCGTTACTGTGAGTTTCTCTGTGAATTTTCAGACCTTTTGTCTGACTTAGTGCTTAGCTCAGATAAGATAATTATAGTGGGCGATTTTAACATCCACACAGATGCTGAGAATGACAGCCTCAACACTGCATTTAATCTATTATTAGACTCTATTGGCTTTGCTCAAAAAGTAAATGAGTCCACCCACCACTTTAATCATATCTTAGATCTTGTTCTGACTTATGGTATGGAAATAGAAGACTTAACAGTATTCCCTGAAAACTCCCTTCTGTCTGATCATTTCTTAATAACATTTACATTTACTCTGATGGACTACCCAGCAGTGGGGAATAAGTTTCATTACACTAGAAGTCTTTCAGAAAGCGCTGTAACTAGGTTTAAGGATATGATTCCTTCTTTATGTTCTCTAATGCCATATACCAACACAGTGCAGAGTAGCTACCTAAACTCTGTAAGTGAGATAGAGTATCTCGTCAATAGTTTTACATCCTCATTGAAGACAACTTTGGATGCTGTAGCTCCTCTAAAAAAGAGAGCTTTAAATCAGAAGTGCCTGACTCCATGGTATAACTCACAAACTCGTAGCTTAAAGCAGATAACCCGTAAGTTGGAGAGGAAATGGCGTCTCACTAATTTAGAAGATCTTCACTTAGCCTGGAAAAAGAGTCTGTTGCTCTATAAAAAAGCCCTCCGTAAAGCTAGGACATCTTTCTACTCATCACTAATTGAAGAAAATAAGAACAACCCCAGGTTTCTTTTCAGCACTGTAGCCAGGCTGACAAAGAGTCAGAGCTCTATTGAGCTGAGTATTCCATTAACTTTAACTAGTAATGACTTCATGACTTTCTTTGCTAACAAAATTTTAACTATTAGAGAAAAAATTACTCATAACCATCCCAAAGACGTATCGTTATCTTTGGCTGCTTTCAGTGATGCCGGTATTTGGTTAGACTCTTTCTCTCCGATTGTTCTGTCTGAGTTATTTTCATTAGTTACTTCATCCAAACCATCAACATGTTTATTAGACCCCATTCCTACCAGGCTGCTCAAGGAAGCCCTACCATTATTTAATGCTTCGATCTTAAATATGATCAGTCTATCTTTGTTAGTTGGCTATGTACCACAGGCTTTTAAGGTGGCAGTAATTAAACCATTACTTAAAAAGCCATCACTTGACCCAGCTATCTTAGCTAATTATAGGCCAATCTCCAACCTTCCTTTTCTCTCAAAAATTCTTGAAAGGGTAGTTGTAAAACAGCTAACTGATCATCTGCAGAGGAATGGTCTATTTGAAGAGTTTCAGTCAGGTTTTAGAATTCATCATAGTACAGAAACAGCATTAGTGAAGGTTACAAATGATCTTCTTATGGCCTCGGACAGTGGACTCATCTCTGTGCTTGTTCTGTTAGACCTCAGTGCTGCTTTTGATACTGTTGACCATAAAATTTTATTACAGAGATTAGAGCATGCCATAGGTATTAAAGGCACTGCGCTGCGGTGGTTTGAATCATATTTGTCTAATAGATTACAATTTGTTCATGTAAATGGGGAATCTTCTTCACAGACTAAAGTTAATTATGGAGTTCCACAAGGTTCTGTGCTAGGACCAATTTTATTCACTTTATACATGCTTCCCTTAGGCAGTATTATTAGACGGTATTGCTTAAATTTTCATTGTTACGCAGATGATACCCAGCTTTATCTATCCATGAAGCCAGAGGACACACACCAATTAGCTAAACTGCAGGATTGTCTTACAGACATAAAGACATGGATGACCTCTAATTTCCTGCTTTTAAACTCAGATAAACTGAAGTTATTGTACTTGGCCCCACAAATCTTAGAAACATGGTGTCTAACCAGATCCTTACTCTGGATGGCATTACCCTGACCTCTAGTAATACTGTGAGAAATCTTGGAGTCATTTTTGATCAGGATATGTCATTCAAAGCGCATATTAAACAAATATGTAGGACTGCTTTTTTGCATTTACGCAATATCTCTAAAATCAGAAAGGTCTTGTCTCAGAGTGATGCTGAAAAACTAATTCATGCATTTATTTCCTCTAGGCTGGACTATTGTAATTCATTATTATCAGGTTGTCCTAAAAGTTCCCTAAAAAGCCTTCAGTTAATTCAAAATGCTGCAGCTAGAGTACTGACGGGGACTAGAAGGAGAGAGCATATCTCACCCATATTGGCCTCTCTTCATTGGCTTCCTGTTAATTCTAGAATAGAGTTTAAAATTCTTCTTCTTACTTATAAGGTTTTGAATAATCAGGTCCCATCTTATCTTAGGGACCTCGTAGTACCATATCACCCCAATAGAGCGCTTCGCTCTCAGACTGCAGGCTTACTTGTAGTTCCTAGGGTTTGTAAGAGTAGAATGGGAGGCAGAGCCTTCAGCTTTCAGGCTCCTCTCCTGTGGAACCAGCTCCCAATTCAGATCAGGGAGACAGACACCCTCTCTACTTTTAAGATTAGGCTTAAAACTTTCCTTTTTGCTAAAGCTTATAGTTAGGGCTGGATCAGGTGACCCTGAACCATCCCTTAGTTATGCTGCTATAGATGTAGACTGCTGGGGGGTTCCCATGATGCACTGTTTCTTTCTCTTTTTGCTCTGTATGCACCACTCTGCATTTAATCATTAGTGATCGATCTCTGCTCCCCTCCACAGCATGTCTTTTTCCTGGTTCTCTCCCTCAGCCCCAACCAGTCCCAGCAGAAGACTGCCCCTCCCTGAGCCTGGTTCTGCTGGAGGTTTCTTCCTGTTAAAAGGGAGTTTTTCCTTCCCACTGTAGCCAAGTGCTTGCTCACAGGGGGTCGTTTTGACCGTTGGGGTTTTACATAATTATTGTATGGCCTTGCCTTACAATATAAAGCGCCTTGGGGCAACTGTTTGTTGTGATTTGGCGCTATATAAAAAAATTGATTGAATTGATTGAATTGTTTATCATTTTGGGCTGAGGAGAAGTTGCTCAGTTTTAATGGTGACACGTAAGATGTTTCATGTGGAAACGTGATATCCTCGTTATCATTATATAATGAACTAGTCAATTACCGGCCCGTGTGGTTTGATTCAGAGACTGACAGGAAAACTTCATCTTCACCAAGAAAGCTATCACCTCCCACCTATCTAGGATTCCACAGAACTGTCAGAGCACGACTGAAGCTGCCTCAAGAAGAGATAGCTGCTACTATTCAATCTATCTTTATTAGTTGGCTATGTACCACAGGTTTTTAAGGTGGCAGTAATTAAACCATTACTTAAAAAGCCATCACTTGACCCAGCTATCTTAGCTAATTATAGGCCAATCTCCAACCTTCCTTTTCTCTCAAAAATTCTTGAAAGGGTAGTTGTAAAACAGCTAACTGATCATCTGCAGAGGAATGATCTATTTGAAGAGTTTCAGTCAGGTTTTAGAATTCATCATAGTACAGAAACAGCATTAGTGAAGGTTACAAATGATCTTCTTTTGGCCTCAGACAGTGGACTCATCTCTGTGCTTGTTCTGTTAGACCTCAGTGCTGCTTTTGATACTGTTGACCATAAAATTTTATTACAGAGATTAGAGCATGCCATAGGTATTAAAGGCACTGCGCTGCGGTGGTTTGAATCATATTTATCTAATAGATTACAATTTGTTCATGTAAATGGGGAATCTTCTTCACAGACTAAGGTTAATTATGGAGTTCCACAAGGTTCTGTGCTAGGACCAATTTTATTCACTTTATACATGTTTCCCTTAGGCAGTATTATTAGCCAGCATTGCTTAAATTTTCATTGTTACGCAGATGATACCCAGCTTTATCTATCCATGAAGCCAGAGGACACACACCAATTAGCTAAACTGCAGGATTGTCTTACAGACATAAAGACATGGATGACCTCTAATTTCCTGCTTTTAAACTCAGATAAAACTGAAGTTATTGTACTTGGCCCCACAAATCTTAGAAACATGGTGTCTAACCAGATCCTTACTCTGGATGGCATTACCCTGACCTCTAGTAATACTGTGAGAAATCTTGGAGTCATTTTTGATCAGGATATGTCATTCAATGCGCATATTAAACAAATATGTAGGACTGCTTTTTTGCATTTGCGCAATATCTCTAAAATTAGAAAGGTCTTGTCTCAGAGTGATGCTGAAAAACTAATTCATGCATTTATTTCCTCTAGGCTGGACTACTGTAATTCATTATTATCAGGTTGTCCTAAAAGTTCCCTGAAAAGCCTTCAGTTAATTCAAAATGCTGCAGCTAGAGTACTGACAGGGACTAGAAGGAGAGAGCATATCTCACCCATATTGGCTCTCTTCATTGGCTTCCTGTTAATTCTAGAATAGAATTTAAAATTCTTCTTCTTACTTATAAGGTTTTGAATAATCAGGTCCCATCTTATCTTAGGGACCTCATAGTACCATATCACCCCAATAGAGCGCTTCACTCTCAGCCTGCAGGCTTACTTGTAGTTCCTAGGGTTTGTAAGAGTAGAATGGGAGGCAGAGCCTTCAGCTTTCAGGCTCCTCTCCTGTGGAACCAGCTCTCAATTCGGATCAGGGAGACAGACACCCTCTCTACTTTTAAGATTAGGCTTAAAACTTTCCTTTTTGCTAAAGCTTATAGTTAGGGCTGGATCAGGTGACCCTGAACCATCCTTTAGTTATGCTGCTATAGACTTAGACTGCTGGGGGGTTCCCATGATGCACTGAGTGTTTCTTTCTCTTTTTGCTCTGTATGCACCACTCTGCATTTAATCATTAGTGACTGATCTCTGCTCCCCTCCACAGCATGTCTTTTTCCTGGTTCTCTCCCTCAGCCCCAACCAGTCCCAGCAGAAGACTGCCCCTCCCTGAGCCTGGTTCTGCTGGAGGTTTCTTCCTGTTAAAAGGGAGTTTTTCCTTCCCACTGTCGCCAAGTGCTTGCTCACAGGGGGGTTGTTTTGACCGTTGGGGTTTTTACGTAATTATTGTATGGCCTTGCCTTACAATATAAAGCGCCTTGGGGCAACTGTTTGTTGTGATTTGGCGCTATATAAATAAAATTGATTTGATTTGATTTGACTATTACTACTACTACTATTACTTGCAAAAATGAAGAGGTAAAAAGTTCAAAGGAAAAAGTATAAAAGGAAAACTATGAATATTGTGTTTGTTTGGTTATTAAGATCCATTAAAGGAATCCAAATTGATTCCACTAGAAAAATGCAGAAGTGTGGGTGGCAGGATTCCATCAAGATTTGTAAGACTGTACGTGGTTTTGTGGCAGTAAAGACAAGATTACCAAAGATTACGAGGTCATTGTTATACTTTAGAATTTAAATAATTTAAATATATAACATAAGGCAGTATTTATTTACAGAAGTTGATGTACTATCAAACCAGAATTTACTGTTACAACACCAAATGTGATGTGTTTTAACATTTACTACAGCAGCTATTGTTATGGACCTTGATTACATGTTAAACTTCAGTTGAGGGCAGTTACATTTTGGCCATGTGGCGAGTTTCTCTGTGCATGATCCAGCAGGAAGGTGCCTCAGTGTTGGCGACCTCAGCGGCTGAATAAGACCAAATGGGCGCCCATGTTTCACCTGGCTGTCGCAGATAGATGGTTAAATTCCAGAGGTGTGGTTGATATCCAGAGATATCCCAAGTCATCAGTGACAGATGGCACCAGCGCATCCTGCTCCTAGACCTGACACTTGTATCACACATTAATAAATGAATGATAATGACTGCAAAATGAGACGATAACTCACAAGTCCATCAAACATGTGACACTCTACGTCTATTAGACCCATCCTGAACCCACTCAGAACCTCAGCGTCCAACAGGCGGTTTACAGACGTGTGTTAAAACTCTGAGCACCATGTGATCCACTTTCAGTTCAGCCTGTATGTAATATTGTACCGCATTCTGACAGCAGGCTGCGCTCTAACACAAAGACAGAGAGTTTATATCAAAGTGCTGCAGATGCAGAATTTAGTCACTATTATATTTTTAGTTTGATTGTGCTCTTATTTCAGGGGATACCTGAGCTACCCTCCACAAACAGGTGATTCAAGGAAATGTGGATAAAGTTTATATTTTATTCAGCCTCTAAAGGGAAGTAAGTGGTGGTTCAAAGCAGATAAAGTGAGCTTTACTTTCGTGTGTGTGTGTGTGTGTGTGTGTGTGTGTGTGTGTGTGTGTGTGTGTGTGTGTGTGTGTGTGTGTGTGTGTGTGTGTGTGTGTGTGTGTGTGTGGACAACTGATTGCATTCATACATTCTTACTTCACCCCCCGGATGGGGAGTGAAGTAATGTGTTTAGTGGCTCTGTGTGTCTGTTTGTGTGTGTTTTTGCATGTGGTAATACATGCATTGGCGTGTAAGTAGCCAACCAAAAACACACATATGTATTTCATGTGAGTTCATCTGTTTTTTGACTGGTGATGCAACAGGCACACATTGCACACCTTTAACTCCTTCACTGTTGCCATGGATGTTTTGGTGGCTTCCCTCACTCCAGACAGTTTTAACATACTATTTGTGTTTCTTAATGATTTCTGTAAATGAAATTCAAGACATATTGAGTATCTTGGAAATCTTCATGTATACACCCCCTGAGATGTTTAAAGAAAACTGGCTGTAATTTTTGATCATTTATATCAACAATTTGTCCAATTGTTGTTGGACAACAACAACACAGTTACAAACAGGGTTGGGTAGGATTACTTTGAAATGTAATCCAAAAGTAATCAGATTACAAGTAATCCAAATGTATGTACATACATACATGTAATCCACATGTATTCTTTCAAAGTAATCCTATCCAACCCTGGTTACAAATACCTTGGTATCCACCTCAACGACAAACTGTCCTTTGCTCTTCTGGTGAAACCCTACGTGCCGACCCGGGCTTTACAGTCGCAGGATGCGGGACTACTCTGTGAAGAAGGGTGAAGAAGAAGTCAGCAGGTCAAAGAGCTTTTTGTTATCGTGCACCCGCTCTGTGGAACGGTCTTCCTACGACCGTGAGGCAGTCAGAGTCTGTGGACATTTTTAAGTCAACACCTAAAATCTATTTTTATTCTCTTTCTTATGAATAGTTTTTTTTTTCTGTTTTATTCTTTTACTTCTGTTTTAATTATGTATTTAAATTTTTTAATTTTTACTTATTTATTTCAATTTTTATGTTGAACTGTTCTGTGTGAGGCACCTTGAGACAGCTTTTGTTGTGATTTGTTGCTTTATAGGCTGATTAAATTGAATTAAATTGAACTGATGTAGATGCTGTGTGCAAGAAGGCTCACCAGCGTATACGAGGTCTGTCCAAAAAGTAACGGACCTTTTTATTTTATTTTCAAAAACTATATGGATTTGAATCACGTGTGATTGCATCAGCCAAGCTTGAACCGTCGTGCGCATGCGTGAGTTTTTCCACGCCTGTTGGTTGCTTCATTCGCCTGTGGGCAGGCTTTGAGTGAGCACTGGTCCACCCCTCCCGTCGGATTTTTTTGTCTGAGAACTTGCTGAGAGGCTGCCACTTTGCTCCATGAAATTTTTTCAGAAACTGTTAGAGACAGGCAGTTGGAAACCATTCGATAGATTCAGTTGGATATCGGAGAAGATTCTGTCGGCGTCACGCGGATTATGGACTGTTAAAACCTTTTTAAAGACGGCCCACAGCGACGGAGGGCACGCGGCGCGCCGAGCGGCCATTCGACAGGCTGGAACGACCAGATCATTTCTAAACTGAATGCTGTGTTGATCTGGGACATCATGTGACTACCACAGAAATGGCAGGAGAGCTGGACATAGCACTTTTGCGGCACATTCCACTGTTACAGGAGATTTTGTAATGAAAGACGTGCGGAGGATTTCGCGCGTCGGCACGAAGCAGCTCAGGACGCGCAGCAAAAAAAAAAAAAAACACCTCCGTGTTGGAAACCATTTGTTATATTCTGACCTTAGTTTAAGTCAATAATGAGGAGACCGACCCGGAGTGTGTTTGCTGTTTGTTTACTGAAGACTGAACCGAACAGGATACAGGAAATCTGCCTTAGAGGGCGTCGGGAGGTTACGGCAGCCTAGTAGGGCCAAACTTAATAATGAGACCCCAGCTCAATACCTAACATTTCCTCCCCCCTTATTCAGTAAGACCAACCCAAATGTTCACTGAAGATAACATAACAATTATAATGTCTAACATAACAACACAACATAGCATTCAAAAAGGATATGACGTTTCTTCAGCGAAGATTACAAGTCCAAGCGGTCTGGAGGCCGCCGCTTGCGAGTGGGGTACCGGCGAGGATGGTGAGTCACCGGAGGCGGCGGTGGCGGCCCTTGTTCCGCTGTCGATGGAGCCAGGGGAACCTGGTCTGTAGGGTCATTCTCCTGAAGTGTGAACGGCAGGTTTTCGGAGGCAGCCATGTCCTCCATGGTGTCTGCCTGGCTTGCGATGTCAAGTGTTGGACAGCCCGTCAGCTCCATGGGGAGGCCTTTGTTGGCCAACAGCTGGTCCGTATGACGACGCCACACTGCATCTTTGCTGGTGCGTACTTGGTATGACAGCGGACCGGTGATGGCAACTATCTCCGCTGGCACCCACTTGGGACCCCCTTGGTAATTACGAGCTAGGACAGGGTCTCCTACTTGGAAAGACCGTGGTGTGACTGACCTACATCGACTCTGTTCTTGCTGACTGCTCAGCACGATTTAGCTCCTCACTGGAGGACGTAAGAAGTCCAGTTTGGTGCGCAGCGCTCTTTTCAGGAGGAGTTCAGCGGGGGACACCTTGGTGGTGCTGTGTGGCATGTTTCGGTAAGTCAGCAGGAAACTGTGGAGTCGCTGATGAAGGGAGCCTTGGGACACTGATGCCTTTAGACTGTGCTTTAGACCACCAGACCATTGGTGGACGGGTGGTAAGGTGCTGACCTAATGTGTTGGATTCCACTCATTCTGAGGAAAGCCTCCATCTCTTTGGCAACAAATTGGGGTCCGTTGTCGCTCACCAGCTGTTCCGGTATTCCATACCGGCTGAACATTTCCTCCAGTCTCTTGATGGTTTTCCTGGTAGTTGTAGACCTCATGATGGCCACGTCCGGCCATTTGCTGTGCGCGTCCACGACCACCAGGAACATTCTCTCCTCGAATGGTCCAGCAAAGTCTATATGTATGCGGGCTCAGCTGGCCATTCCCATGGGTGGACTGCAGCTGGTTGTGGTGCGTTTCGCACCGTCTGACAGGTGGTGCAACGGGCTGCATTTTCCTCAATGTTCTTGTCTAACCCCGGCCACCAGAAGTAGCTGCGGGCCAGCTCCTTCATGCGCACTATGCCACAGTGGCCAACGTGGAGCTGTTTCAGCATGGGGCTCCGCAGAGAAGGGGGTATGATTATCCTTCTGCCCCACAGCAGACACCCTGACTGTACAGAGAGTTCCTGTTGTCTGACCAAGTATGGCTTGGTGTCAGGTAAGTCCGAGATTCTTCTACCTTTTATGATGCATCCATCAGGGCGGTAGGTGGGACAGGCCATCTGCATTACCATGTAGTTCAGATCGGCGGTACTTGATGTCGTAGTTGTGGCCTCACAACAGCAGGGCCCATCTTTGCATTCTGCTTGCGGCCAACGGTGGAATGCCCGTGTGTGGTCCCAGTAAGGCTGTTAGTGGTTTATGGTCAGTCAGAAACGTGAATCTCCTTCCGAACAGATACTGATGGAATTTCCTAATTCCGAACACAATGCTCAGAGCCTCCCGCTCAATCTGTGCGTAGTTACATTCAGCTTTGTTGAGGGTCTTTGATGCGAAAGCAATTGGTTTGTCTGTGCCGTCCGGCATGATGTGTGAGATGACCGCACCAACCCCATAGGGGGAAGCGTCACAGGCTAACTGAAGTGGCAGTGCCGGGTCAAAATGGGTCAGCACCTCAGAGTTCAAAAGGGCTTTCTTGGAGCTGGCAAAAGCCATTTGGCAAGACTCTGACCACTCCCATTTCCTTCCATGCATCAGTAATTCATGGAGCGGTTTCAATAAAGTGGAGAGATTTGGGTTGAATCGGCTGTAATAGTTCAGGAGCCCCAGGTATGAGCATAAATGGTTTATGTTTTGTGGTGCTGGGGCTTCCAAGATGGCCTTGGTCTTGGAGGGGGCCTTGTGTAGACCCGTGCCATCGATCACATGGCCCAGGTACTCGATGGAGGACTGGAAAAACTCACATTTTTCCTTGCGAACTTTCAGTCCATATTCCCCCAGCCTCTGTAATGTCATGTCCAGGTTGTGGAGGTGGTCGGCGTTGTCCCTCCCCGTGATGAGGATATCGTCCAAGTAGCACTGTACCCCCGGTAGCCCATCCAGAATCTGGTCCATGGCCTTTTGAAAAAGTGCGGGGGCTGACGTGATTCCAAAAGCGAAATGACAGTACCGAAAAAGGCCCTTATGCGTGCTGACTGTCAGTAGCTCTTTGGACTCGGGGTCCACTGGCATCTGCAGATAGGCCTGGTTCAAGTCGATTTTGCTGAATTGTTTGCCGTTTGCTAGACCGGCGAACAGGTCATCAATGAGGGGCAGCGGGTAATGTTCACTTTGCAAGGCTGGGTTAACTGTCACTTTGAAATCGCCGCAAATCGGAGGCTTCCATTTTTCTTAAGGACAGGCACGATTGGGGTAGCCCAGTCACTGACAGGCACCGGTTCGAGCACCCCACTATTCACCAGACTGTCCAGCTCCTTTCCCACTTTTGGTCGCAGTGCGTATGGGACCGGCCACGCTTTGATGAATCGGGGGTTGCTCCCTGGTTTCAGGGTCAGCTTTGCAGTGATACGCTTCATGTGCCCTAGTCCTTCTGTGAAGAGTTCACCGTGTTTCTTTAATACAGCTTCTAGAGCTGTCTCTCCTTGGCTCAACATGCGGATGGTAGGCCAGTCAATCTGCATTTTATCCATCCATGATCGGTCGAGCAGAGATGGGTAATTGCCCCAAACAACATATAAGGGCAGCTTTACACATTGTCCATTTAGCTCCACTTTGACCATGACCAAGCCCTTGACAGCCACTGTCTCCCCTGTATAGGTCTTCAGCACCACCCGTGCTGGTTGGATTTGCAAGTGGTGTAAGTGTTCATGATACACTGTCTCAGAAACAAGTGACACTGCTGCCCCGGTGTCAATTTCCATCCGCACAGGTTTGCCCTCCAGCAAGGGTGTTGTCCAGTAGCTGTCAGACCCTCCAGCCAGCGAAAGAATGTGAAGGGGCAACTCGTCATCAGTGGATTCACTGGCACTAGCTTCTTTTTCCATCATATGCACCGTTTTCTTATGTGCAGCCACTCTCTTTTGTTTGTTAAAGTTTTTCTGCATTGACTGAGTTCCCTTTTTCTTATTACGACAGGCCTTTTCAATGTGACCTTTTTTCCACAGGTATGGCACTCTAATTCTTTACACCAGCACTCTGCTGCCAGATGGCCTTGTTGGCCACAGCGATAACATGGCCTCGTTATCGAGCTGTCCTCTGTACTGGCTACCTTCAACAACTTAGCCATGGCTGCACTCAACTGTTGTGCCTCCTTTGCGGCCATTTCCATTGACACACTTATTTCAATTGCTTTGGTCAGAGTTAATTTGTCCTCAGTTAGCAGTTTTCTCTGAGTGGCCTCATTGCACAGTCCACAGACCAGCCGGTCACGAATGGCATCATTAAGCGAGTCCTCTTTAAATTCACAGTGCTCCGCTAACTTCCTGAGCGCAGCAACGAACATAGTCACAGTTTTCCCCCTCCTCCTGATTACGTTTGTAAAATCTGAACCGTTCAGCAATCATTAAGGGCTTAGGTGAGAAATGTGCACTTAGAGTTTCAACAATTTGGTCATATGTGAACTCTCCTGGCTTCTTGGGCTGTGCCAGTGCTCGGAACAGATTGAAAGTCTTTGCGCCCATTACTGTTAGGAATGTAGCTACCTTTTTCTCCGCACTGATTCCGTTGGCCAAGATGAAGAATTCAAAACACTCTGTATACACGTTCCATTGCTTCACAGTGTCATCAAACGGTCCAATGTTTCCCAATACACCAGCCATTGCAGAATGATTTCCATGCGCTGTCCTTCGTCCGACTGTCTGTTGTCTGGCCCTCCGAATGAACTTCCCTGTTCTGTGTTGTTTACAGGTAAGCTTCAATGCTACCTCCCGCTCTTTCGTCACCCGATGCACTGCTCATTGAGCAATGAACTAATCGACTACACGACTATAGGAAAACAAAACGTCTGTTTACAAAAACAAACACTCTCCAACTTCTTAACGTGAGATCAGACGCATCCTCGTCGCCAGTTGTTATATTCTGACCTTAGTTTAAATCAATAATGAGGAGACCGACCCGGAGTGTGTTTGCTGTTTGTTTACTGAAGACTGAACCGAGCAGGATACAGGAAATTCGCCTAGAGGGCGTCGGGAGGTTACGGCAGCCTAGTAGGGCCAAACTTAATAACGAGACCCCAGCTCAATACCTAACACCATTCAGACGATTCAGACGGCTTTCGATGGCTTTCAGTCGAGTGAGTATCCGAGAAATTGTGTAACAGCTGGACATGCCACAACATGTCCTGTGAGACTTCCAAGACGGAGCTGTTTTTTTGCTGGGCGTCCTGAGCTGCTTCGTGCCAATGCGCGAAATCCTTCACGTCTTTCATTACAAAATCTCCTGTAACAGTGAAATGTGCTGCAAAAGTGCTATGTCCAGCTCTGTTGCCATTTCTGTGGTAGTCACATGATGTCCCGGATCAACACAGCGTTCAGTTTAGAAATGATCTGGTCGTTCCAGCCTGTCGAATGGCCGCTCGGCGCGCCATGCATCCTCCGCCGCTGTGGGCCGTCTTTAAAAAGGTTTTAACAGTCCATAATCCGCGTGACGCCGACAGAATCTTCACTGATATCCAACTGAATCTATCGAATGGTTTCCAACTGGCTGTCTCTAACAGTTTCTGAAAAAAATTTCATGGAGCGAAGCGGCAGCCTCTCAGCAAGTTCTCAGACAAAAGAAATCCAACGGGAGGGGTGGACCAGTGCTCACTCAAAGCCTGCCCACAGGCGAATGACGCAACCGACAGGCGTGGAAAAACTCACGCATGCGCACGAAGGTTCAAGCTTGGCTGATGCAATCACACGTGATTCAAATCCATATAGTTTTTGAAAAAAATAAAAAGGTTCGATACTTTTTGGACAGACCTCGTATATTTTTTTTAGGAAGTTGCCGAGTTTTAATGTTAACAGTTCTTTCATGCGAATGTTTTATTCTTGTTTTATTGAGTCTCTTTTAACCTTTTCTTTTATTTGCTGGTTTGGCTCCCTCACTCTTAAAAACAAGAACAGACTACAAAGCATTGTTAGACTGTGTGGGAAAAATTGCAGGGACTAACCTGAATGACTTGGTAGCCCTACACCAAACCAGGTTGGTAACTATAAGGCCTGTTTAATTATCATGGACCAGAGCCATCCCTTGGCTTGCTGGTTCCAGTTTCCACTGGGGCGCAGGTATGTCCTGTCAAAGTGCAGGACTAACAGATATGTTTTCTTTTGTCCCTGCTGCCATTTCCCTGTTAAATAAGTGATCTGTCATGTCTTGTCTCTGTATTTATTATTGTGGTTGTTGTTTGTATGATTGTGGCACTGACTGTCTCATTGCTGGCTGCACACAAAATTTCCCCACGGGGATATTAAAGATTTTTGAACTTGAACTGACAAAGAAGCGTCTATGTATAAAAGTGGCTGTAATTCCAAATGGGATGTTTTTGTTAAACTCATTGAATTAGAGCTGAAATCACATCACAAGCACATGTATGGAAGTTATTGTGGACTTTGTTGCCCTGAGGCTTAGAGTTTCTTAAAACAAAGATGTTTTCAAGAATATGAGAAGCTTTTGATAGAATCATTTATTTGAAGGATGACCAGAAAAGCATCATGCAGTTTTACAAGAATATCCTGGTGATATTTCCGCATGAGTAAATGGGACAGTATTTACTTAAAACATTACTGCTGTTTGCCGTTGTCTTGATTTAAACTGCTCAAATACGTCCCTTATCTTTATGACCAATGACATACGTTTATTCTAAGTGTTTTTTTTTCCAATATCTCAACAATCTGCATCATATTTCAAATACGCGTTTCTTGCATTTTTACACTTTATCTGTATTTGAAATATACATGAATTGATATTTGACGTAGGATTTTGATGTTGTAATTGCAGCATTTCCAGTCACATTATATTCCATAATTAAAATTCAGTGAAAAGCGACCTTTAAACTTTACAGGAACTAAAAAAAAATAGCCCTCGGAAAGAAACAGAAAGTGGAACAGTAAAGAAATGATTTACTGTGTTGTGTGTCTTTATGTTTCAAGAGACTCATACAGCGTTATCATCATGAATCATGACACACTGCCAGGTGCTTTTTCTTCTCAGTTTTCCAGTTAATGCTTATTGATTATGTCAGTTTGTGATATCACCTTGTTCTCATCGTAGCCTCAAGTCACCATCAGCTTTGAATCAGAATTTAATTTATTGCCAAGTTCTCACATACAAGAAATTTCATCTGGTGTCATCTGTGCATCAACAACAATAAAAAGAAAATACTTCTGCATGAAGTAATAGGTGCATAAACAGCAATAAAAAGAAAAGGAAAAAGAAAAATACTTCTGTGAGAAGTAAAGGAGCCAAATAGACAAACGGGCAAAGCTAAGTTTACTGTCAAATAGATATAGTGGAATGGTGGAATGGGGCTGTGCAGGCATGCAGATGAACAGTACAGGGATGATCAGTCTGTATTTTGTGGGAGTGGGGGGGCAGAGTACATGGGAGTCTCTGGTATTATTTGTAAGTCTAGCTGTAGATGGAAAGAAGCTGTTTTTGTGTCTTGAGGTTTTAGTCCTGATGGACCTCAGCCATCTACCAGAGGGGAGGTTGACAAAAAGTTTGTGTCCTGTGTGAGAGGGATCGGCCACTATCTTCCTTGCTCGCCTCAAGGCCCTGGAGGTGTACAGGTCCTGAAGCGATGGCAGATTGCAGCTTGCATTTGAGATTCATTCAAGAAATCCAGGGTTCAGCGCTTCTTCAAAGTGATGCTTCTGCAAAACTGATCCACATGAAACTTTAATGACCTTGTTTTGTGACAGGATGCCAGCAGTTATTTTCATTCACCCTTGCAGATTCAGCAGTAGTGTGCTTGAGCAAAACCCATAATCTGTGGCATTGTGCTGTGTGATAAAACTGAACATTTCAGAGTGGCCTTTTATTGTGGCCAGCCTAAGGCACACCTGTGCAATAATCATGCTGTCTAATCAGCATCTTGATATGTCACACCTGTGAGGTGGGATAGATTATCGTGGCAAAGAAGTGCTCACTAACACAGATTTAGACAGATTTGTGTATTTAGAAAGTGTTTTAGATCTTTCAGCTCACGAAAAATGGGAGCAACAACAAAAGTATTGCGTTAATATTTTTGTTCAGTGTCATTTGAAAGAGTTTCACCTATTAATTCACATAGACAAATCACAGAATAGAATTAGAAACATAACGCTCTCTGACAGCTATTAACCGCAAAACCATCACATGCATCCTGACAGTGCATAATCTAAATGGGTTGGCTGAAACATTCTGCCTCCTACGCGATTATTTCAACACTAAGCAAGATACTCAAATGAATCACATACGAGGTCTGTCAATAAAGTATAGGTCCTTTTTATTTTTTTCAAAAACTATATGGATTTCATTCGTATGTTTTACGTCAGACATGCTTGAACCCTCGTGCGCATGCGTAAGTTTTTCCACGCATGTCGGTGACGTCATTCGCCTGTGAGCACTCCTTATGGGAGGAGTCGTCCAGCCCCTCGTCGGAATTCCTTTGTCTGAGAAGTTGCTGAGAGACTGGCGCTTTGTTTGATCAAAATTTTTTCTAAACCTGTGAGACACATCGAAGTGGACACGGTTCGAAAAATTAAGCTGGTTTTCGGTGAAAATTTTAACGGCTGCTGAGAGATTTTGAGGTGATTCTGTCGCTTTAAGGACTTCCCACAGTGTGAGACGTCGCGCAGCGCTCTCAGGCGCCGTCGTCAGCCTGTTTCAAGCTGAAAACCTCCACATTTCAGGCTCTATTGATCCAGGACATCGTGAGAGAACAGAGAAGTTTCAGAAGAAGTCGATTTCAGCATTTTATCCGGATATTCCACTGTTAAAGGAGATTTTTTTAATGAAAGACGTGCGGACGGATTGCAGCGTCGGCTCGCAGCCGCTGCGATGCTCCGCCACAGGAAAAACACCTCCGTTGGAAGCCTTAAGGACAAGTTGGAACATGTCCAGCTGTTAAACAATTTCTCATATACTCACTCCACTGAAAGCCATCAAAGGCCGCCTGGTTTTTCAAATGGTTATCAACACGGAGGTGTTTTTCCTGTGCTGCTACACCGCGCCGGCTGTGTCCCGACGCGCAGACCCGTCCGCACGTCTTTCATTAAACTGATCAAACAAAGCGCCAGTCTCTCAGCAACTTCTCAGACAAAGGAATTCCGACGAGGGGCTGGACGACTCCTCCCACAAGGAGTGCTCACAGGCGAATGACGTCACCGACAGGCGTGGAAAAACCCACGCATGCGCACGAGGGTTCAAGCATGTCTGACGTAAAAACATATGAATGAAATCCATATAGTTTTTGAAAAAAATAAAAAGGACCTATACTTTATTGACAGCCCTCGTATGACATATCTAAAGCTTGTAATGTTTTCTATCAGGGAGTGTCATTACTGTTCATGTCATCATCTTCCCTTTTGACACACTTACGTCAATGCCAGAAAGGTTTTTGCATCCCTTTGGGGAAGAAATCTGGTGTCTTCTCTTTTCACCAGAAAGGAAAAAGTTGGAAGGCTGGTGTGATAAGATTTAAGCATTGTCATGCTGAAGAATTACTTCTTTTCCAGGATAAACCTGCTTGAAGCGTGTGTGCAGCTTTTGCAAAATGTCCAGTGTCCACATGTCAGTCAGAGTGGACAGTGTTGCCACGGCCCAAAATGCCTGTAAGGACTATGCCATTGTAGTACCAAAAAATGGTCAAGACTTATCCCGCTGAAGGGATGACTTTCACTTTTCACCCTTCAAGCTCTTTGCCCACTTCGTGATTGTGCTGACATCTACGCTTAATCTGATCTCTGTATGACCAAAGTAGGAACTGTGTCCGCATTCTCACCATTACATCGGACCTGTTTCTGGTGAGGGCTTGGACTCCGCCAGTCTTGCCCCTTGTTACCAATCTTGTTCATGATGTCAACGGATGGGATTTCAAGGTGCAGTCAGGGACCGGAAGGTATCCAGTTTGGTGACCTCGGAGTTGCATCTCTGCTTTTTTTTGGGATGATGTGGTTCTCTGATATGCAGTGAGCAAATTTGAGGTCATTTGTGAAGCCACTGGAATGAGAAATCTGAGACCATGGTCCTCTGTCACAAAAAAGAGTGGATTGAAAGGAGTGGAAGTGGGAGTGGAGGAGTTTAAAATGTGTATCATTAGCAAATCAAATGTCCAGTCAGCTGACTCTTCTAAATAAGTAATGAATTATAAAATATTGATGCATTTCCTTTAATTTTGGTGCCATATGCTGTGAGAAATTAAGTCATAACATGGGGAAATTTTCCTGATTCCACCTGCTGCTGATAAACACACAGAAACGTCAAGGTATATAAATGGTAGATGGACTGCATTTATATAGCGCTTTTCCATCTGCATCAGACGCTCAATGCGCTTTACAATAATGCCTCACATTCACCCCGATGTCAGGGTGCTGCCATACAAGGCGCTCAATACACACCGGGAGCAATAAGTGAAATGGTGAATACATCAAAATGGCTTAAATCTGTGTTTTACAACGATGCACTAAAACGACTAATGTTGCTAATTAGGTGGACAAATTTTCAAAAGATAATATTTTGAAGAGGAAAGTGAGCGGTTTTATTTTTTTTATAGTGCATATCGTACAAACAGCAGAAGTGAAGCCCAGCACAGTGTGAGGATGGTCTTCAAAACATGGATCTGTCATCGGTGGACTTGCAGGGTTTTGGTCTGGGTTTCTCTCCTGTTTGCCACACCCAGTTCCAGATCCTTTCACCACACCTGTCCTGCATTTCCTTCTTATCACTTCCCCTTTATAAGTTGCACCTCTTTGTGCCTTTATTTGAGTGTTTGTTCTGTGAGCTTTATCATGTACCTCTATCATGTATCACTGTTTTGATGGCCAGAATCAAATAAGTAAGGGTCATGCTTGCCAGATGTGCCTGTATGTTTGGACCTGAAAAGCTGTGAAGTAATGTCTGTAACCTGCACTGCTCTCTTTAATGAGCTCAAATCTCTTCTAATGGAGTTTGAGCAACCAAAATAACATGCACCCAGTTTTAAAATAAAACTGCAAGAGGGAAAATATCTGCTTTGTGTCAGCAGTTGTCAGGAGGAGGCAATCACGCCACAGCAATGCAAAGGAATCTGAGAGAAGCGTAATGTTAAATAATTGTTTTTTTCCCTTGATATTTGAGAATGTTTTACACTGGTTCTTCAGGTGAGCTTGTTGAAGTTATGTAGATATGTGATTATGATGTCAAAATAAAGAAACAACATTCAACACCGTGATTGTACAGTAAATTGTATGTCACAGACTGACTTCTACCTCTTGCTTAGTAATTAGAAAAGGCTGAACAAAATGATTGAAATTGGTAGTATCATCAGTTAATGTTGTAAGAGATTGTGGCATGTGAACATTCTGTTTTTGAGAGCTAGGTACTTTCAGTTCTTAATTATGAGTCATTAAATGCTTCAATAATCATCAAAATATTATTATTAGTAAAAACTGTTAAAGTTCTTCTACATAGGGTGTCCCATGTCCACATGAGCACTTGTCCATACCAAAATTCCACATACCAAAAGAAAAAAAAAAACCTCACAACTTAAACACAAATAACAACAAATAGAACAAAAAATGTAAACTGTGCAACTCACTTACAAGTTAACAAAATTTTAATGTGTTAAATGCACGGTGCATGTGGAAAAGTATTCACAGTGCTTCACCTTTTCCACATTTTGTTATGTTACAGCCTTATTTCAAAATCTTTTTTCCCTCAAAATTCTACTCACAACACCCCATAACGACAACATAAAAAGTTATTTTGAAATTTTTGCAAATTTATTAAAAATAAAAAACTAAGAAATCAAAATGTACATCTACATAAGTATTCATACCCTTTGCTCAATACTTTGTTGAAGCACCTTTGGCAAATACAGCCTCAACTCTTCTTGCTCAGTGAAGCGTTGTGAATACTTTGTGGACGCACCATACTTTTTTTTCTGTGCAATCCTGCTAACACAATGACCAAATAAATAAATAAATAAAAAATTCTTGGCGTAGATAAAAAATAAGATAAACATTTCCTAATCTTTGGAACGTCCTTTAACTAACCAGTCTGTAAAACAAAATGCATCAAAAGTTATTGTCTTCAAGACTGCTTCCTTATTACATTCATAAGAGTTTGATCAGCTTACACAGCCACGTATTGTTACCATAAACTCTGTCAGTGACTCATTGTTTTCGGACTCGGGGGAAATTACAGTGAAGTTCAACTATGGCTTATTGTTGGTGTTCAAACTCAATAAACGGTGCCGCTTGATTGTAAAAATGCAATTTCCCAACAATTCCCTCTGAAATGCACCCAGCAGGCACTCACTTGGCCTGTCACTGGTGAAATGTCATTTGTTGCTCCATCCAGATGTTGTATTGTCTGCTTCAACTGAAACCGTTAATTTCTGCATTTTAAGTTACCAAAAACAGGAATTTGAACATTGCAACTCTTGGTGTTGCAAGCAGTGATGTTGAGCTTGCAGCCAAGTGATCTCAAACTCTAAGAATAAAGCAAGACAAATACTGAAACAGGCCTTCTTCTGCACTTTTCAATAGTCATTTACGATAAAGCCTTTCAGTACTTGAATTCATGCACACTGTCCACAAATCATGCATCTTCATTTTTACCTCTGCAGTGGAGGTGATGTTTTCGGCAGCATTTGTATGCCAGCAGGGTGTCACAGTGGGTTTTAACAATTTCAGTGGTTTGCTGTGGGTAATGGCCCTTCACACATTGTGCAAAGTTTGGACAAAAATGGCAAAACAGTTTGAAATTAGCGCACGAAACATCGCGCCGACGGGCAGGCATGCACGAACCCGGTGTGAGAATTTGTGCACGTGCTGGTGTCCGCTGAGCAGGAACAGTGCCAGGTGCACCACATGGCGCTGCTTATGTGGAAGAAATGAAAACCAGCTGGTACGTGTGGAACCACATCGTGCTGCTTATGTGGAATAAATAATAAAATAAAAACCAGCCAGTACCTGTGGGACCACATCGTTCTGTTTATGTGGAATAATTAAAAAGAAAAAGAAAAAAAACAAAACACACCACCTGGGACACGAACTCGCACCTTTCAAAAGCTCTGACTCCCAGTCAGAGACTTTACCACTGAGCTACAGAGCTACTCTTTGAAAGCTGCAGGAAGCTGTCTCATATCAGGAATGACATGGAAAGTATTACAAAAAAAAAAAAAAAAATTAAATCCCACACCATATAAAAACACTGCATTTATCAAGGGAGCAATACAAATATGATCCATCTGTTCCTCTGGTGATGACCCGTGGTCACAGACATACAGTCATGAAATGACTTTAATGAGAAGCAGTGTGCTCTGATGTCCACATCTACTGGTCAGGTGTGTCCAGTCGGCCGTGCATGTGTTCTGCCCGACACGCGTCTTGAGGACAGCACAGAGCTCATGTGGGTGATGTGACGGTCAGATTGACTGCTGCTTGCTCTGATCTGATGATCCGTTTCAACCTGGGGGGCTGTCGGTGTCCACTCTGTGTGCACGCTCGCTTGTTGCAGCGTGTCACCACCATGGCGATATATGTTTTTATTTATGTCCACGTAAATACAGCAATCAGACACACGCGCCTCACAGTGGACAGTTGTTAGTCCATGTCTGTCCAAACACAGTAGGTGTTGTGTAGCTGGAATGTCCAGAATGACACATCATCACAGCTGCTTCTGTCGGAAGCTACGCCTCGCGTGAATGGAGCGCGCACAGAATTTGCAAAATTCTACTTATTTTACCATTGAATTTCTCCACATCTCCGTCATCAAATTTCAGTGAGTCCACGTTTGTTTTTGTCTTGCACCATGCTAGTGCAGAGTCTTCCCAGACAGCAAATAGATCCAGGCTGGATGTAGTCCAACATCTGGTACCAATCCTGAAAACAGATCCGGTCCAGACAGTTTTTGCACCCTGGCCCAGCTCCGGCATGGCTCCACTTTACAGTTCTGGAACAGATCTGGACCAGATCTGAACTGGATCCACAAAACACCAACCGTTTACAGACCATATCTGGCACAGATCTGGGGCAGATGTGGACCTCATCACAGCACCGTGGCAGGAAAATGGGGCATAACGATAAGCAATTTTATCTGCACTCGGTAGAAACTATCCATTAGCGGTTGTAAACTCTGTAATCGTGATCATCACTGAGGCTTTTTTAAATGCTTATTGCAAAGCGGTTTGTTTCTTTACGACAATCCAGTTTTATAAATCCAGGGACACTGATCTGTGTGTTATAGATACAAATCAGTGTCCTCAGATCCACAGAACTTACCCCTGTAAAACTTGTTCCTGCCACGGTGCTGTGATGCGGTCCACATCTGCCCCAGATCCGTGCCAGATATGGTCTGTAAACGGTTGGTGTTTTGCGGCTCCAGTTCAGATCTGGTCCGGATCTGTTCCAGAACTGTAAAGCGGAGCCGTGCTGGATCTGGCCCAGGGTGCAAAAACTGTCTGGACCAGATCTTTTTTCAGGATTGGTACCAGATGTTGGACTACATCCGGCCCGGATCTATTTGCTGTCTGGGTTGCGCCCATTTCGCTGAGGAAACAAGATTTCAGGTCTAAGAAATGTATGTTGTCCATGGGTGGAGCTGCATTGAACAGGGTTATTCAAGAGAATATAGCTCAGTGTAATTTCCCCCACTTTTTTCTCCCCTCCCTCATCTCCTCAACTTCCTTATTAATATACCATACGTCCAAATCCGTTAATGCTCCACACCCAAACCACTGTTGGTGGTAACGCACCGCACTGGTTTGCAAACTGCCAATATACTCAAAAAAGTGAAAGATGAAGTGGAACGTGCACTCGCCCTTTTCCGTTACCGATCTTCTTAAGAATCTTAAAATTCTCTGCGCAGGAAGCTGCAGGAAACAAAGATGACGCAAACAGAACAGAACACTTTGAATGAATGAAAATAACAACCACCCAAACCTGGACAAAAGCCAGGAAATGGGTCAGTTCCAACTTAAAAATTCATTCACAACACTTAAATGTAAGTAAAATTTAAAATGACTTAAATTAGTAAGTGCATGTAACGTCAGTTCAAAGTTAAAAAAAAAAAAAATCATAAAAATTTGAATCAAAAATAACAGGTTAAATATTAACAATTTAACACTTTTAATGTTATTCTGCACAAGTGTTACTGACATGCCCAACATTGTAAATGAGTAACACAAAAACATTCTGTAAGTTCAAACAAAAACATGTTGAAACAAAAACTGAAATGCAAAAAAATTGTAAACTAACAGCAATTTTGTGTTTTTATTAATTTCAGCCTTACAATGCACCACAATGACAAAATTGCATCAAAATTTAAAAATTTCAGCAGCTGTAGTTCATGTCACGCATGTACGCCTGGGCCAGTAGAATTTTGGAGGGGCCAGTAACCAGAAACCATGGCAATGACATCTGAAAGCATCATGGAAAAAAATTAGAGGAATCCCAGGGCTGTGAAATGTTTGCCTCACACAGTGACTAAAGCCATTGTTCAACCAGCAGCCCCAGGGGTTCCTACCCAAACACACAGTCCAACACTCTGTTTGAATCCGCCTTTTACAGGATTTAGGTGTGTGCAGAGGTTAGGTCCTTCCTTCAATGGTTACAGTTGAACAAGCACACATGCATTTTTGCAGAAAATTGTCCTGCATATCTGTCTTTAATATTCCGCTGTCCATATCACAATCAGATGACCTGTTAATTATTCACCATTACATTGAGGGAAACTCCTATAGTCAATACAGAGGTGGTTACTAGGAGATAGCATAAATATGCAAACACACACACAATAAAATCCAAATAAATGATTACTTACATCTAACAATTGAGAATTTCTGAAGAAGTTCACTGCTCTGTTGGAATGTTAGAACTGATAATAGGAGTTGTTAGTTTTGCAAAGTCTTTTTTTTTTTTTTAGCTCATTATCTTATGTGTGGTGGCAGTTTAGGAAACAGCGCATCATCATCAGTAAACAGCATGATTATTAGCTGTTTACCTTCCTTCATTAAAATAAAAAGCACTAGCTGTGCTAATTTTAATGTATATTTCAGCTAGGGTCCAAAAGGTCACATTGTGCAGTTATTTAATTCATTTATTTAAATTTTTTTTTTTTTTTTTAGTAGCTCAATTCCACATTAACTTTTCTTACAAGACTCAACAATTTCTGTTTTGCAACATAAAACTGAAACTGTTGTATGCATTATAAAATAGATCATTTAAAAATTATTCCAAAATGCATTATTGGGTAAAGTTACATATGTTTAAAAAAATATTACTTATTTCTTCAGTGTATCATAATTAAAGCATGGAGCAGGCAGATAAATGTTTGCATGTTGCAATGACTGTTACCGTGTCATTGTTGTATTAATATACAATACACCCTCTTTCCCTTGTACAACACTCACAAGCAATGAATAATTTCCTTCAGCTCAAGGAGAAGGAAGAAGGAACTGCTCTTACAGTCAGGAGCATCCCCCAAACCGCGTCGGGGGAGAGGCTTCAGGGCCGCACGCTGACTATAAATGAGTGACAAGTGACACACAACATAAACACCTCCAGATGTCCAAGTCTACACAAAGTCTCTGAAGGCTCTGGTAATACTTTTAGAATTTTACTTGATTTCTTGCACCAAGTTTGCTGCCATACATTCAGATAACATGCATAGAACTTTAATTTATTTGTTTCTGCAACTTTCATGATTTGATTCAGACTAATTTTAAAAAATGATTTTTTTTCAGAGATGCTTCTTTCTGTTCTTCTTGCACTGGGCATCTGCCTGATGTCCAGTCACGCCAAACCAACAGGTACACTCGTATTTATATCTGGATTTACTGTGTTACATCACAAGACAAATTTCAAACCCTGCAAAAAACCCTGTTTCCAGGTGTCAGTCTGGTCAGTCCTTTCCTTCAAACCTGTTTCGAGGAGGCAAAGAAAATTGTAGATGATGCATACAAATACTCCAGAGAAGAGTGAGTTGGTTTAATTTCATCAATACAATGTGTTTGTGCACAAAATATCTAAAAAAAATTAAAACACACACACACACACACACACAGCAAAACAGATATAGATGAAGTTCTGTGCAAATGTTTCAGGCACCCTTATGTTTATTCATATTTAACTTTTGTTGATTCATGTCAGCAGATAAATTGAATGTCCAAATAATTCTTATTAAAAGGTTTATTAAGATTTTTTAAAACAATTATTTACAAAATGCTATTTTCAAATTAAAAAAAATGGATATAAAGATTTGTATTTATTTATTTATTGTCATTATGCTGCCTGGTATGTGACAACACAAAAATAGTTACAGATGATTTCTCAATAATAAAATCATTGTATAAACCTGATTATACCAAGTCTGATTTTCTTATCAATTGTGACAGACCTCTGAATATAAATTTAATCACTTGATAGAAATGAACTGTTTTAAAAGTGTTAAATTAATGTTTGGTGAGTACTTTATAAATTTGAGAATTTTTAGCAACTTTTCATTATTTTTAAAGTGGGAAGCACGTTTACTTGTGCCTAAGATTTTTGTCCGAGTCCGAGATCATCAGCCTCCAGACCATGATCAGGGTCTTGCACTTTTATCGAACTTTATCGTATGTGGTTGGACTATATTTTGAACTGTGATACATCCATTGTCCTGGGTGCATGACTTGAACTCGGGACTCTGAATAAGACTGACCCTACTCACTCTTGTGACCTTTCACCTTGCAGGAGTCTACGTCGGGTCCGCAGGGAATCGGTGAGTCCTCATGATGTGCTTCGCCTCATGAAGCAGCCTCGTGCAGGCACGCGCTCGGCTGTGAGGTCTGCAGACTACATGATCCAAACCCTCCGTCTGCTGCAGAGCAAGGTGCATCATGTGCACAAACGCTCACTCAATGCAACAGGTCAGACTCAAGGAACACAAAACGTCGCATTTATTATCCCTTGTTCTCACAGAGAGTCTGCAGCCTTTTTTTTTTTACACTCATGCTGGATATGAAAGTATGCAAGCCAGACACACGTGCACCCTCACTGTGAATTCCTAAATCTGTCCCTAGATTTGCTGAGTGCAGAGGATCTGAAGAAGCTTTCTGAGATAACTGGATGTGCAGCTCGCGTTAGAGACCCACAGTGCCTCACCATACCAAACCTTAACACCTATCGCACCATCACCAGCCTTTGCAACAACCTGTAAGAGACACACAAGAACATTTTTGCAACAATTAACATGACGGTGTTGCAGAGCATGACTTGTGACATGTAAACCACATAGGAATTGATTGTGCAAAAAGCTCAGTGTATCACACACAAAGGAAACAACATTAGACAGACATGGAACAAATAATCACATAAAGACACATTGACACTGAAATATGAAGTACAGAGATCAAATTAAAAGTTAAGATCAGATAAATAAATAAGATGCTGTAGTCAGGCTTAAAGTGCACTGTTCAGTGCATTTGTGCATTAACATCCACGATTCAGAAACAAGGTGGTTATTCCCATTCTAATCCAATTCCATTGTTTGCACGGTTTATTTTTCTGTAAGTAATTTGACCTGGATCCGTGTTTTCAGCGAAACTTACAGAAACAGCGTCTTCATGCCAAACTGGAAATTCTGTGAGCAAACCCACAGATTTCTCCATCTGGTCAACTGCATTGAGTAATTCTGTATCAGAATCCACATCAGTACTATCGTATGGTAGCTTAAATTCACCCATTTTGGCATCGCCGTCGCTCCGCCAGTTTCTCTCTGTCTCAGCTCACAGCGCCGTTATTGACATCTGTCTAGCAACACGTGCGTTCAGTGCGTGGAGTAATACATCAAATGTGAAACGGTCAAATATTTAGCCACCGTCAACACAATATTTTACGGTCTGAAATCTCACACGATTAACCAATCAGATTTGTGGAACAAATGTAATTGGATTAGAATAGCGTATAACAACAATGAATCAACATCTTAAGCTTTGAATGAGCCCTTCATACCTAACACAGATGTCAGGCCCCCGTCATGGAGAACATCTTGTTGATACAGCAGCCCCCCTCCCCCCCAAAAAACACTTAAAATAAAATTGTTATGGCCAAACCAGAAAAAAACATGAAGGGAAACAAAATCGGGACTATTGACGACATAATCCAATTTGCAACCTCACCATTACTAAATCCTACACACTGTAACTTTAAATAAATAGTGATTTGGAAATTCTTCTCATAACTTTTCCTAAACTAAAAAGTTTGAAAGAATAAAAAAAAAAAAGGATACAGTAGAGCATCATTACGCATTTTTTTCTACCAATTTACATCCAAATTGCTCCGTAGTTTTTTTTATGATGTTGCTAACAAATAAAGACATGGATGAAAACACCCTTCTAGGTAGACGTAATGAGACCTTGCTGTTGTCGTTATTTGATTTTAACCACTTCAGACACACTTCAGTTTCACACTTTGGTGATTATTGATACAGCATTCTGTTGGATGAAAGTTATAATACACTTTCTTTGCACAAAATATTTGGATTTGAAAAGTATTGGTTGACTTCACTGCAGATTTTGCTTGTTTGTAGTACTTACACTTTAAGGAAATGCTTTTGAAACATACTCAAATATATGTTCACCACAGAAGCTTTCACCATATTTCTAAGATTTCTCAAGCAACAGTTTTGTTTTTTTGTTTGTTTGGTTTTTTAGAAAAAAGCCTCGTCTCGGAGCCTCTAACACCCCTTTTGCTCGCTGGCTGCCTGCAGAATATCAAGATGGCATCTCAAAACCAAAAGGCTTTAACAAAACCAAAGTCAACAACTTTGTGCTTCCACTGGTATGTCTTCGACAGAATGTGGGGTGTCCCATTTTAGTAACATTACTGCTGAAATCACATTAACAATGATCGTCGATCTCAGGTCCGACAGGTGTCCAACAACATCCTGAACACATCGGATGCAGGTGTGGTCAGCGACAGAGATTACAGTCACATAGTGACCTTGTTCGGTCAATGGAATGACCACGACCTGACCTTCACGCCCTTCTCTCCCAGCCTCCGCTCCTTCAGTAACGGGATCAACTGCGATGTGAGCTGTGAAAACGTTGAGCCATGCATCCCCATCCCGGTTGGTGTTTCAGCTCAAAGTATGACACTCGGGGTGTGTGTGTGTGTGTGTGTGGGGGGGGGGGGGGGGCAGAATTTGATCAAAGGGGTTTGTGTTGTATCAGCTAGTCACCATAAAGTTAGTTATTGGACAATGGATATTAATCACATTTTCAAAGCATGGCCTAAGCAGAGGGTCACCCCCTTTAAGTCTGGTCTGCTTGGGGTTTCTTCCGCAAATCATCAGAGGGAGTTTTTCCCTTACCGCTGTCACCTGTGTGCTTGCTCTAGGGCACATGTCTCAAACCACTTCCAGAAAGGGCTGAGAGGGTGCAGGTTTTCTGTGCAACCACCCACTCCAGCAAGTGATTTCACTGATTAACCCTCTGGGGCTGACGCGGTCGTATACAATGGCTAAGACCAAGCTTTACTAAATTATAAATAACTTTTGAATGATATGAGATAGAAACTTACTTTTTTGCTGAAAAGTTAACTCCGCGGACGTTCGAGCCAGCTATCGGCCATCTTTGTACTCCTCATAGAAGCTGTGTGATGACGTGCGCAATGTGAGTGTCCCATCGGGATTGGTTCACCGTCACATGGTTTTCCAAAATCTAATCATAGGGAAGATTTACCTCACGTGAAAAGCCCGTTACTAGTTGGCCCATTTGAATAGCCCCCCTGGGTGCTCCAATGAGTACACACTCAGTGTGGCCTGCGCCATTACGCACAGTGAAAGCAAACGGAGCAGATGGAGAGCCTCTGATGACAATCTCACGTGCTCAAACAAAGAGTGTGTAACTATCAGGATTGCTCCACGAGGTTGCATGTGAATGTTACTGGATAACTCTGTTGCTTTCTTGGCGTAAAGCACTTGTTTACCATATCAACATAACACATAGACCATTTTGTATATATTGTTCAAAATGTGCATTTGTGTTTATTGTTTGAACCTTTTTGTTGGACAATCTTTCACACAAGACCTCAAATTACCTTTATAAAGTGTCAAAACAGATGTTTATTATAGTTTGCTGTGTGTTTTGAATAAATGTGTGTGAAAAATTATTTTTCACTTTATTTTTTCCTTGCCTACTTTTGATTGTAAACCTTTATTACACTTATAAAACACAAAAACATATATATATATATATATATATATATATATATATATATATATATATATATATATATATATATATATATATATATATATATATATATATATATATTCTGAAAGCACAGGTTGTCCTAAAAGAGACATAAAACTTGGTTGTGGGATGCAGGGAGAGCTGTTAACAGCAATAATAAAACATTTAATCCAGGCGAGTGAACTGTCCAAAAAATGCCCGCCGACCCCAAAGGGTTGACTTCACTTTGAGCAGGTGAAATCAGTTAATCAGTGAAATCACCTGCTGGAGTGGGTGGTTGCACAGAAAGTCTGCACCCTCTCAGCCCTTTCTGGAACCGGTTTGAGACCTCTGCTCTAGGGCTTGGTAAGGTTAGACCTTTCTTGTGTGAAGCGCCTTGAGGCAGCTTTATTGTGATTTGGCGCTGTATAAATGAAATAAAATGAATAAAAAAAAACCTGTTAATGTACATCCACGCCTGCATTTCAGACCTGCAACATATTCCAAAAAAGTTGGCATGGAGACAATTTATTCTAAATATAAGGATTAAATCACTTTTAAAGTCTGCTTTATTGAGACAAGTCAGGGGATGGATACATGCACATTTCCAAGTCACTGAATATGTCTTGGATGTTCATTTACATCAATCATTAAGAAATGCAAACAGTATGGTAGTGTGCGGTAACTGTCAAGTTCTCAAAAACTGTTAAGGTTTGTTTGCAGAGTTCAATTGCAACCAAAAAAATGCAGGCAGCGTGGGCACAAAGGATTATAATCAACCAAGGTGATTTATTGTGACATAGTCCCAAAAACGTGCAAAAGGTGTTTAACGGTCCCAAAATATTCCATACATACAGTGCAGAAAAAATACAACAAAGGCTGCAAAGTGAAAAATCAAAAACCAGAGCCAGAAATGCAAAAAGTCAAAAACTGGAGAAAACACCAGAAACAGTACTTACACATAAGGCTATACAGGAACCTGGGTAAGGAGCTTATACAGGAGACATACAACCCCTGGCAAAAATTATGGAATCACCGGCCTCGGAGGATGTTCATTCTGTTGTTTAATTTTGTAGAAAAAAAGCAGATCACAGACATGACACAAAACTAAAGTCATTTCAAATGGCAACTTTCTGGCTTTAAGAAACACTATAAGAAATCAAGAAAAAAGATTGTGGCAGTCAGTAACAGTTACTTTTTTAGACCAAGCAGAGGAAAAAAATATGGACTCACTCAATTCTGAGGAATAAATTATGGAATCACCCTGTAAATTTCCATCCCCAAAACTAACACCTGCATCAAATCACATCTGCTCGTTGACATTAACCCTATGTCATGAAATTGACCCTATGTGTCTTTTTGCAAGGAATGTTTTCACAGTTTTTGCTCTATGGCAAGATGCATTATCTTCTTGAAAAATGATTTCATCATCCTTAAACATCAGAAAAGTGTCCAAAATATCAACGTAAACTTGTGCATTTATTGATGATGTAATGACAGCCATCTCCCCAGTGCCTTTACATGACATGCAGCCGCAGTCATCTTTATAAATCTCATTGGAACGGCACCAAACAAAAGTTCCAGCATCATCACCTTGCCCAATGCAGATTCGAGATTCATCACTGAATATGACTTTCATCCAGTCATCCACAGTCCACGATTGCTTTTCTTTAGCCCATTGTAACCTTGTTTTTTCTGTTTAGGTGTTAATGATGGCTTTCGTTTAGCTTTTCTGTATGTAAATCCCATTTCCTTTAGGCGGTTTCTTACAGTTTGGTCACAGACGTTGACTCCAGTTTCCTCCCATTCGTTCCTCATTTGTTTTGTTGTGCATTTTCGATTTTTGAGACATATTGCTTTAAGTTTTCTGTCTTGATGCTTTGATGTCTTCCTTGGTCTACCAGTATGTTTGCCTTTAACAACCTTCCCATGTTGTTTGTATTTGGTCCAGAGTTTAGACACAGCTGACTGTGAACAACCAACATCTTTTGCAACATTGCGTGATGATTTACCCTCTTTTAAGAGTTTGATAATCCTCTCCTTTGTTTCAACTGACATCTCTCGTGTTGTAGCCATGATTCATGTCAGTCCAATTGGTGCAACAGCTCTCCAAGGTGTGATCACTCCTTTTTAGATGCAGACTAACAAGCAGATGTGATTTGATGCAGGTGTTAGTTTTGGGGATGAAAATTTACAGGGTGATTCCATAATTTATTCCTCAGAATTGAGTGAGTCCATATTTTTTTCCTCTGCTTGGTCTAAAAAAGTAACCGTTACTGACTGCCACAATTTTTTTTCCTGATTTCTTATAGTGTTTCTTAAAGCCAGAAAGTTGCCATTTGAAATGACTTTAGTTTTGTGTCATGTCTGTGATCTGCTTTTTTCTACAAAATTAAACAACTGAATGAACATCCTCCGAGGCCGGTGATTCCATAATTTTTGCCAGGGGTTGTACAATGAACCAGCAATGACTGACAAACAAGGAAGTGCTTAAATAACCAAACTGATTAAGGAACAGGTGTAGGGTGACCAAATTGTCCCACTTTGTGACCCAAATTGAGATGTTTTCTGGAATTGTTATTGACAGTCAGACTTCAGTGTTGAAATGCATGTTTTAAAAATGCGTGTTTTAACCACACGTTTTTAAAACTGAAGCCTGACTGTTAATAACAGCTCCAGAAAACATCTCAATTTGGGGCACAAAGTGGGACATCTGGTCACCCTAAACAGGTGTGTTGAATCAGGGGAAGGAGGAGGAGCAAGTGCACAGGAGGAGTTAACTGAACAAAATGGAGGATGGTGAGTGATGGGTCAAAGGTCATGTGATAACTAATAAAAGGTGATCAGAACTAAACAGAATCTGCAGGTGAGTAGAACATAAAATATACAGAAAAGCTAAACCGGGAGCAAAGGTGCACATAAAGTAACTACAGAAAGTGTGAAAATAAAATGATTCACAAAATCACACTGAAAAGCAAAGGTGCACTTAAGGTAACTGCAGAAAACTGAGAAAATAAGAAAACAAGCAATTTAATAAAATCACAGTGAAAACTAAGCAACAACCAGAATGAAGTACATAACCAAAACTAGAGAGGAACTCAAACCAGTGAGGGAGTGAAACAGAAAACTAAGACAGGGCATGAGAACAGCACACAAAACCATTGCAAAAAAAAAAAAAAAAACACTTAAAGTGCACTAACAGGGGCAAATCCCAACAAAAACTCCAAACACCACACTGGAAGGAGACTAGTGAGGGAAGCCACCAAGACACCCAGACAACTCTGAAGGAGTTATAGGCTTCTGTGGTTGTCTGGAAAAAAATTCATTGTGTATAACTCACTAGCTGGGGTACCCAGTGCTGCCCGGGTTAACTTGTTTTAGACATAAGCCAAATGCCAATCATTTTAATCAAAACAATTGCCCAACATTTGTTTTTGTAATGCTGATGTCCTATAAATATAATAGTTAATGGGCTAAAGTTTGTCCAGCAGAACTATAAGAGGTAGACTCCCCAAACTAAGTGGAAATACTTGGTTAAAAGACAAACACATTTGAAATCCTTTGCAGAAATTTTTAACAAAATTACACACAAAAGGTAGGTAACAGTAAATGTAAATATCAATGAACCAAACTGAGGTAGTGGTGTATTTCACTGTTTTAACATTGCAATTTTACAAACATAAAATGAATGTATTCAGACAGGAAGGCAAACTGGGTTGTACAGGACAGTCAGGTGCTTAACAGTTGGAACATAAAGTAGCTGAAGGAAGAGATTAATAACAGAGATGGCCAACAAATATACAGGGCTGTAAATTTGAATCTGCCTGGTCATACCCACAGCCTCAGCCTAAGCATGTTGTTGTTTTGCTGAGTGTGGGTGTGGCTGTGCTGTGCTGAGTGTGCTGTAGAAAGGGATTAAATAAACAGAGATGGCCAACACATATACAGGGCTGGAAATTTGAATCTGCCTGATCATACCCACAGCCGGCTATTTTGGGGGTAATTTTCAGTTCAACTTTTTAAAAAAAATGGTACCAGTTTGTTGCCCATGTCATGAGGATTCAGAATATATATCGTTTTTAGGGCTACATATTATAGTTTGGGAGTTTATCCCGGACAGACAGAAGTGGCTGCATGAAAAGCACATGGTACAACACTGTATGGTCTTACATAAATGGCTATTTGGGGGTAATTTTCAGTTCAACTTTTTAAAAAATTGTACCAGTTTGTTCCCCATGTCATGAGGATTCAGAATAAATATAGTTTTTAGGGCTACATATTATAGTTTGCGAGTTTATCCCGGACAGACAGACAGACAGACACACAGACGTAGCCCTTTATGTATATAGATGATTGGCTGAGCTCATTATTGCATGGTATATTGCATGGTATTGCATGGTATTGCATGGTATTGCATTACTGCATGGCATATATATATATGCCAGTTTGAGGATATTACATTAAGTGACTCTCAGTGTTTGGTCTCTATTTTCTACAAATAGATCCCTCCAGGTGACCCCCGCCTGCCCTCCAGACCAGACAGCTGCATCCCCGCATTTAGATCGGCACCTGCTTGTGGCACAGGATATTCGGCCTACAATTTTGGCGGTGAACCTAACAGGAGAGAGCAGATCAATGCTCTCACAGCCTTCCTGGATCTCAGTCAGGTGTATGGCTCTGAGGACAGTCTTGCCCTCAAACTCCGTGACCTCACCAACGATGGTGGACTGATGCGTGTAAATGATCAGTTCACAGACAATGGCCGTGCACTGCTGCCATTCACTGACGTCAAGGCAAACATGTGCGCCACACGTAAAAATGTCACCAATGACACCAACGCCAGGGAAGTGCCTTGCTTCATTGCAGGTCAGTGTGAATTCTTGTTGTCTGATATAAAACACATGGCACCAGTTTTTCACAAGAGTAAAATGTTGCTTAATGCTGAATAAAACAGTAACAAGCCATTATGAGGAACTTTGATGCCAGGTTGTGTATAGCCTCCTCTATCATAAATGATTTCACCCAGAACACTTAATATGAAGTGAAAAAATTGACTTCCTAGCAATAAAACCACAAGCATGAGGGCTTACACTGAAAATTAACATTAGAAAGTCAATTTGTAAAATGTTTTTCTATTAAAGTATCCAGTGAAGCAGCACTTGCTCCTAGTGTGCCTTAATAGAGAAACTGGCAACACGACGAGCCGAAAAAAGGTCACGTGACTCATGGTGCCGTATTGGTTCCGAAATAGCGTTTGCTGTTAATCTAGCTGCATGTAAATCCAGCTATTTTATTTATTTATTCGCTGTGTCTGTTGGGAGGCACAAATAGACAGCAGGGCTTCAAGATATACAGATTCCCTTCAGATCTGAACAGAAGAAACATTTGGGAAAATAAAGTCAGCCGACTTCATCGTCAAAGTTTTGAGAGGTAAATTTATTGTTCAGTCCCATGTACAGTAAAACTCACCTAAACCATCATCATATAAACCAGATATTTCGCAGTAACCGGACAAAAAAGTCCCAAAGTTTTTGTGTTGTTTCCATGTAACAAAAAACCACGTATAATGGATTCTGTACAACGGATTTTCGCTCACATTTGATAAAATGTCCCATCCGATCGCAATGTATTTCCATTAAAAACCCAGAGCAGTCTGGATGTACAGAGTAACAGAGGTACCATTAAAGTTCAGCTGTGACACTCGCCAATTTGAGGAAAGTGGACCAGAGTCATTTCTGTGATTAAAAGCCTGACTGTTATTTTTTTCACACCATGTTCAGACTGGGACCTGAAGCCTGACGTGCACCTGTTAAATGAGACACAAAAGCTGGCGATTTGACACTTTTCTGCTTTTACTCCTTCATCTGCCCTCATATAAATAGTTTCTGCAGTGCACACGCTGATTAAAATGGATGCGAAAAGTCAGCACATTTACAGCAGGAAGTCGGTAAAAGAGGAAATGTACAGTACAGCTTACCTTTGATTTGGAGGTGATGATTTAGAAATCATTGTAGATCTAATACACTTGCAACCTAGCAAGTCTATTTTTTTTACCAAATCACCCTTAAATTTATCCTGAGCTCCTACCTAGGTTCTGGGCATGACATCAGGTATGGCTCTCCGCTGGGGCATGAGACGGAGGCAGGTTTCCCAGAATCACCTACTTCCGGAAATCTCATTCCAGTTTGGCTCTCTTCTTTGTAGGGGTACACTCTCCACAATGAGGTTGCACAAGTAAGAACAAAGAACAGCCAATTAATTTAGAGTTCTGAGATAACTAGGGCTTTATAACAGCAAGCATTTTGGTTAAGTCACATGTATTTGGCTGTAGAGGCTATACAGAGTGTCTAAACCAAACTCAGTACTATTCACATAAATGAGGTGTGGTATGGAAAGCTTGAAGCTTCAGGGTCGCCACTCGCCACTGTCTGGATGGACACTCCTGTAAGTGACCATTACATCAGAGTAAGTATATATAAGACATCTTACATTCATAGTCCATCTAAGCCTTTTTAAAACGGGTGGTGGTATGCCAGGGTGTTGGAGGTTTTTACAACTTGTTTATAATTGAGGCTCAACCTTGTGAATAGTTTGGAACTTAGTTTACCCAAAGAGGGGGTTTTACACAACCTAGCATCCTAAATTCCCATATTAATGTCTAATTCAATACAGGAATGGCAATTTGTGTTTATAGATTTTCTAAAAGGAAAATTAACACCATAAATCATCTAAATATGAAATGTTTACTTAATGTTGTATATTTTCTAAAGGTGATATACGTGTGGATGAGAACATCGCTCTGACATCCCTCCACACACTCTTTGTGCGTGAGCATAACCGTTTAGCACGCAACCTGAAGAGAATAACCGACAATGGGACAGTGAAAAGCTCTACCAGGAAACCCGCAAGATCATGGGTGCTTACACACAGGTAGCTAAGCACATCTTCACGGCATGTATGGTGCACTGCATTGTTACGTTTACTCAAAATAAATCTCTCCATGTTAGGTGTTTGTGTTCAGGGACTATCTGCCGCATATTGTGGGTAATGATGCAATGCAGCGACTGCTCGGGCGCTACCCAGGCTATAATCCCAACGTGGACCCCAGCATTTCCAATGTATTTGCAACAGCAGCCTACCGCTTCGCCCACTTGGCCATCCAACCGGTCTTATCCCGTCTGAATGTAAACTATAGAGAGCATGCTCAGTTCCCCAGTGTGCCCTTGTTCACAGCCTTCTTTGCCCCCTGGAGAATCGTTTTTGAGGGTGAGTTACGTGACCTGAGTTGATGACCATTGTGTTTTGTGAGCCACTCTGCCTGAACCACCATCCAAAGGTTTCATGCTCTTCTGTCTCCTCAGGTGGTATTGACCCTCTGCTCCGCGGCTTGATTGGACGTCCAGCTAAACTGAACACTCAGGATCACATGATGGTGAACGCTCTGAGAGAGAAGCTCTTCCAGTTCGTGATGCACATTGCTTTGGACTTGGGGTCACTAAACATGGAGAGAGGACGTGACCATGGCTTGCCTGGTACAGTCACGCACACATTTGTACAGTCACCTCTGCCAGTCCTGATTATGTTTCAGATCTCTCATTGTCCTTATTCACCTTCTTTGTTCCTTCATTAGGTTACAATGCCTGGCGCAAGTTCTGTGGCCTCTCCGAACCCAAAAATCAGACACAGCTGCTCAGGTTCTGAATAACGCAGAGCTGGCCCGTAGGGCTGTTGGAGATCTATAGAACACCCGACAACATCGATGTGTGGTTGGGCGGTGTAGCAGAGCCGTTTGTCCAAGGAAGGCCAGTGTGGGACCACTGTTGCCCTGCCTGATTGCAACCCAGTTCCAGAGGATCCGCCAAGGTGACAGGTACGTTCATATTACTGCTTAAGCAGGGACACCAACCCTGCTCCCGGACATCACCTGACCTGCCGTTTCCATGTGTGGTTGTTTAGGTGAGAATCAATTCAGATGCTTTCCAGCTCTTAAAAGGCTGAATACACCTGACTTAGGGTCATTATCAGTGGGTAGAACTGTTAGTGCTTTCCCAGGACAGAGTAGGTACACGCCCGGCTTAAAGTAATTGGTCTTTTTTTCTTTTTTGTCTCTACCAAGAAGTTAATTTGAAATGTTATAGTGTGTCAACTATGAAAAAATTGTTGTCATAGTTCATGGCCTTAGTGGCTTGTTAACAGTTCCTGTTTATGGCATGAAGGATACATGAATGTATCACAAGACAATTCCAAATAATTTAACTAACCAACTCCATGGAGGATGGATGTGAAAGATCCAAATGAAGAGACGGATGAGGCAAAGAATTAAATTATGCCACATCAGTCAGTAGTGTGAACAAACATTAAATGTAGTTCTAACACTGTATATCAATTCAACATTGCTATATGTCTATAATGAACAATATGCATAATAAATTATATATGTTTGATTTTCACATTATTTATGAATGTGGTAAATATGCCAATATATCCACAGTATATCACTAAATTTATATAAACAGAATCTGCAGTGTTGTGATAGACATTTGTGTCCGTATCTGCTTGTTAAAATTTCACTTAAGACACAGAATGTGACTGATTTATTTTGCAACAACACTAAATGTACATAAAATCCATGAATCAGTAATTGTCGAGAATAACACAATACAGTTGGAAAATACTCATTTCATTTGTGGTCGGCATATAGATGTAGATCACACTTTATATTTGTGGCCTTCTAATAAGTGCTAATTATTTAGTAATAAAGCCCCTATAAGATGGTTATGTTATTGTAATGAATGTTAATTACAACATAATAAACATGTTTATTGTTGCATCACTGGTCATTCATAAGTACCTTTTTAAGAAACCTGTTAACCGTTAATGTGTAGATTGCTTAGATATATTAATAAGGCCTTTTGAGTTTCTTATAATAGTTTATAATCTCATAACAAAAACATTTTTTGAGTTTGTTGATGAAGGTTGTCAGTCATCAGGTAAGCCACATCTAAAGGTTCAGTCTACAGCAGCTGGACTTCTAGTTGGTCTTCAAGCATTTTTGACACACAACTAAAATATCTTCATCAGATTTTAAAAGCTAAAGTAGCCATTGGATGTTAACTTTTCCTAGTTTTTGTTGTTTTTTTTTTTGTTTGTTTGTTTTTTAGTTTAACTGACTTATTTGGATTTTGAGTTCAACTTTACACTCTGGAAAAAAAGCAAAGATAATTGGTCAAGTAATAAGTTAGCATGCTAACATCATCATGGGCTACACACTTTACAATGGAAGTATATGAAGTTAAAAAACCTCAAGTAAACCATTTCTTGTTCCCAGTGACTCAGCAAAAATATCATTCAAAGTGTTTAGGAGCATAGAGAGGATCCCTCTGGTGTTAAACATGCATGTTTACCTCAGTAAATGTAAAGAACCTTTAAAAACAGATTATACAGGCAGTGCTTAGCTTAATCTTTTCCGGCTTGGTGGCTCCACTCTTCACTCAGTTCATGCTAGCTAATTGTCAATGAGGGCTCGTTCTTCTGCTTTGTTGGTAAACTTCAGAACAAGCCAAACCGGAAGAAGATTAAGGTAAGCCGCTGCCAGCATAATCACTTGTTTTAAACTGTTTCTTTAGATTTAGCGAGGTAAACCTACACACGTGTACCTCCGTAGGGATTCTCTTTATGCTACCAGACACTTCGAATGGCATTCTCGTCCATTTAGTTGTGATAAGAAGCAGTTGATGTTGATTTTATTTATTTATTTTTAGCTTTCCTGATAGACTTCAATTCAATTCATTTTTATGGTACCAAATTGGCACCAAATCACAAAATAAACGGCCCCAGAGGTCTACACAAAAGTTTGATTATTTAAACCTCACTCAGCACCCTGAACAAGCACATTGGCAACCGCGGTAAAGGGAAAAACTCCATCAAGCATTTTAATTTATTTTTTTAATATTAGGAAGAAACTCAAGCAGACCAGACTCAGTGGGTGACCATCTACTTTGGTCATAGTAACGAAAACAAAGAAGGAAATAAAATAAACGGTTTACATTGTAGAGCTGTTTAATACTTGATGATGTTGTTGTTATAACTCATGCTTGACCGGTTATAGTTTTTGTTCCTAGTGAAAAGTTGAACCAGAGACATCTAAAAAATAAGGGCTTGGTGAAGTCAACTTTTTCTTGGTTTGAGATTCATTCATTCATTTCTATACCCACTTACACCGATTAAGGGTCACGGTGGGGGGGGCTGGAGCCTATCCTAGTAGTCATAGGGTGTGATGCAGAGTATACCCTGGACAGGACGACAACCTATGACTGGACCACATATAGTTGGAGAAACACTGGTTTGAGATTGATATATAATTAATTCTGCAAATATTAGCAGTTACATATGCACATTTAAATAAATAAGCAAGTTCTGCTTGATCTTTTTTTCTCGGGTCGCTACAGCGGATATATTATGGATCTGCATGTGGATTTGACAAAGTTCTACAGAGGATGCCTATCCTGGTGCAACTCCACATTACACTAAGAATAGGAATGGGTGATCTTGAACCAAGAACCTTCTGTTTTGAAAGCAAGTATATTAACCACTTGGTCCTCAAGCTAACCGTAGTTATATGTTTATTAAAATTTAATTATGCTTTTGCAGCCAACAGATCTAAAGCACAAGCAATGCTTATTATCTACCAATAAAAGTGTTTATGATGGTATTACTAACAATATAAAGTCTTATTAATATATAACATAGTTAATACTATTATATGAGGGCTTATACAGGGTTTATTACCAATTAGTTAATGCTTTTTACAAAGACCTTAATATTAAGTATTACCAAAACTCACCCATTTGATATATAATCTGTTTCCTCCCTACTCTTGTTTGGAACGTCCAGGTTGTGGCATGAGAAGCCGGGCGTGTTCACACCTGCACAGAGGAGAGCTCTGGCCTCTGCCTCCCTGTCCAGGATCATCTGCGACAACACGGGAATCAATTCTGTAACCCGTGATGTTTTCAGAGTTATCGCAAACAATAACCGGCTCGTCCCCTGCTCCAGCATCCAACCTTTAAACCTAGCAGCCTGGAGGGAGACAAGCTGTTCAGGTAGTCGGGACCAGACCAAAACTATGGTGAAACCTGCCTGCCATTACTAACTGCAATAACATTTCAGTCTGTTTGTTTCATGTCCTGTCTATAAAAATTATTCTTTATATGTGCTGTTTTGATCTTGCAGGCTGGCTCTGTTACAAGAACTTTAGCAGACAGGTCAGTTTCCAAGTTCTCACAGGTTGTTGTGGTGAAATATTAGGATCAAACCACATTTTCTGATTTGCGCACTCGTATCAATGCATACTTTGAATTATGAGATACTGGGGATGGAGGGTGTACCCACCCCCATTAATTAAGACTTGGACTCTCCACCCCCACAAAAAGATACAACGTGTGCACTGTAGGGGGGCTTCAAATATTTATACATCCTTTCTTTTACCAGTAACTGTAAATACTACAATATATTTCCCATATACATGCTTCAAAGAATCTAACAATATACAAATAATGAATGTTTGAGTTCAGTGGTAAGAATATTAATTCGGTGAACACTGGAACAAACCATTCAATCGAGCCTAATTAAATATTCTTACCATTGAAAGAATGTTCAAAACATTCATTATTTGTTTTATATAACAACTAAAATAGATCATTGTCATTTGATATTGTATTAATTTATAAACAACAGAAAAGGAACTTTTGGTGTTCCACTGCTGCTACTAAAGTCCAATTTGCAACGTGTAGTCCAGTGATGCAGTGCACTGACTTCAGACTTCCACTAAAAAAAAAAAGAAAACTTTGTGTAGTTCCTCAGTCCAGCCAAAAATCACCTGAGCTTTTCATCTGAACAGCTCTTCATGCATCCAGATGGCTTACAGCGGAGTGGATTGTGTGTGTGTGTGTGTGTGTGTGTGTGTGTTACAAGAATTAGCACCGTCAGTTAGCTCAATCAAATCATCGTCTTACGTGTGTTGTTGTCCCGCGCGTGTGCTCCTGCACGCTTACACGACCGGGTTAGTGCTTGTGTGCGCGTACTACAAAAAAAAAACAAAACTGTGCAGCAGAAAAAAAAAATCACATCAGAAATTAGTCCAGCTTTTCATTCTAACTTCCTGCTAACAGCCTTCAGACAGCGCAGAGGATTTGTTTTGTGTGTGTGTGTGTGTGTGTGTGTGTGTGTGTAGAGTGCAAACATATGGAACCAAATTTGCAATCTTAATGGAACCAAATTCTACTCTAAATGCAATGCAATACAAATGGGACAAATAATCCACATAATATGATTTCAGACACCCAGAATGTAGACTACAAGCAATTGTATTTTACTAGTTTAATGTACGAGGGGTGATTGAGAAGGTTTAGCCTGACCCACAACAAGTAGGGCGTAGTTCTCCATGTTTTGTTTTCTGAGAAGCCAACATTTCTCGATAGTATGTGAAGTTTTGGGTGCAATGTGTGCAATGTAATGTTGAGAAATGTTGGTTTCTCAGAATGTAAAAGATGGAGAACCATGCCCTACTTGTTCTGGGTCAGTCTCAAAACTTCTTAGTCGGCCCTCGTGAGTAGCGTAATAGGTTTTCTTTTCTTTTTTATTTGCCTTAAAGAGGTTATAAATTAGACTGTGTCAATTGCCTACAAATGAATGCTAATATTACCTATTTTCTAACTTTTGTAAGTAGAGTTTAATTAACGTTAGCTAACTAAACCTAATGTTGGCTAGTTTCTAACATTTGTCTTAAATTGGAGTTTAACTAATGTTAACTCGCTAAAGATTACAATTGCCTTTACCAAACATCGGTTAGCTAATGTTGAATAAGAACCCACCTGGCTGACGTGATAAGTAAAAACCACCCAACACGATTGTCGTTGTATAATCCACATCTGGTCTCGTAGCGTCTGCTGATCTTATATTCTTGCCAATTTGTGAAACAACATCCACACTGAAAAAAGAGAATGTTTGAACCAACTTTAAAAAGTGTTACAATTTGTAAAAAACATGAATGAATTAAGTTGTTTGAACTTAAGTTTGTAAGTTAGAGTTGATTTAACTTTCAAAGTTAAGTTCAAACAACTTAATTCATTCAGGTTTTTACAAATTGTAAATCTTTTTAAAGTTGGTTCAAACATTCTCTTTTTTCAGTGCAAACAAAAGATTAAACTTGACTCAAAAAATTCAAGACTAAAGATGTTACCGGTGACCTTTTTATTTAATTTCAGAATGACCAGCTGGGTGCTGAGGAACTCCCCGACAATGAGGTAGTAAAACTCTCTATGGAAGTCATCTGACAACCAATACTTTAATGCTTTATTCTGCCCAACCACTTCTATACACACTTACATCCACCCAATTTCAAACAACATAAAACTTACATTCAAACCTATAGTTATAACAAAGAACATATAATTTAAACACACATCATAATTATTTTAGCTTATCACAAGGAGCTATTACAGCCAGGGCAACATAATTCTTAACCACAGCAAAGCTGATTCTGGATGAAAGACTCAGTGATTTGACAGTTGATATTTGCAGATTCCTTAAAGGATTAGACTAAACATGTTACCCGTCTTTTTATTTCATTTCAGATTAACCAGCTAGGTTTGCAGGAGCTCCAGGACAACGAGGTGGTCAAACTCTCTGTGAATGTTATCTGACATCTGGCATAGTAAAATTGATTCTGGGTCAAAGACTCAATGATTCATGGATTGTTTTGCAGATTCCTTAATTTATTAGACTAAACATATTACCCGTGTCTTTTTATTTCATTGCAGATTGACCAGCCGGGTGCACAGGAGCTCCAGGACAATGAGGTGGTCAAACTATCTGTGAATGTTGTCTGACATCCAGCATAGTAAAATTGATTCTGATTCAAAGACTTAATGATTCATGGATTGTTTAGCAGATTCCTTAATTTATTAGACTAAACATGTTACGCGTGTCTATTTATTTAATTGCAGATTGACCAGCCGGGTGCACAGGAGCTCCAGGACAACGAGGTAGTAAAGTCTCTGTGAATGTCGTCTGACATCCAACATAGTAAAGCTGATTCTGGGTCAAAGACTCAATGATTCAGTTATTCTTTCTGCAGATTCCTTAAGTTATTAGACAAAACATGTTACCTGTGTCTGTTTATTTATTTGCAGGTTGACCAACTGGACACCCAGGAACTCCAGCACAATTAGGTTTTAAAACTCTCTGTGAAGGAGAGTCTAGGATCCAAATGCAGATGCTTTAATTCAAGCCTACATTGTGTAGTAGAGTTTGCAAGTGTCTTTCCATGTTTATCTGAATATCCACAGTGATCATCGGACATCCTGGAGTTCTGTGCCCACCTGACGAGTCCCAACCCATTCTCAGATGAAGTCATGTGACACCTACTGTAGACAGAACCATTACAGAAAGTGGGCCAGGTCCATGTGTAATCCCTGCTGTCTATGGGTTGACATCATTACCAACCAAGCAGCTCACATCACATATCCATGACCTGTTTTTGGGTGATTCTTTAACTACGGGCACTATTGGCCTTGTAAATGTAATTTCCACCACACCATTGCCTTACAATATAAAGCGCCTTGGGGCAACTGTTTTGTCGTGATTTGGCGCTATATACATGTGCTCTGATGTTACTGTTTATCTCCATAGAAACTACCCAAAACAATCTTTCATACAAACTTTTAAAGGGACATTACTGTTGTGGTGGAAATTACGGCAATAGTGTGGGACAACTACATTTCCTTTAAAAAAATCACAACAGTTGTATGACATTGAATACCCCAATTATGTTTTGATTATTTTCCTGATATTTTATTCAGAGATATTTTAAAACATTAGAAAAAACGTTTGTTTACTATTCATTTTTATCACTGAAGATCATAAGTCTGGGTGTGGGACAAGCACAAAACGCAATATTTGCATATAATAATGCTGAGGAAAACGGTGAAAAAGTCATCATAGACTACTAGGACAAATTTCTTAAAACACTTTCATTGTAAAGATAACTATAAAAGTGTGAAATTTCCCCTTTTTTTCTTTTTTTCATAAAATATGATCAAGGGACATAAAAGTGCCCATAGTCTAAGAATCACCCTTTTATGTTATTAGCTGTTTTATTTTTTGTTTTTATTATTATTAATAGTTAGCTGATGTACCACCCGGATTTGGTGCATCCAGCACTTTTCATGCTAGTCTAGTAGTACGGTGGCCCTGAAGTGCAAAACACAACAGCAAATCGCACAGCACAACAGCAAATAAAAAAAAAAACCAACACACAACAGCAAATCGCACAGCACAACAGCAAATAAAAAAACCCACAGCAAATAAAAAAAACACACAACAGCAAATCAAAAAAACACAACAGCAAATCGCACAACACAACAGCAAAAAAGAAACGACAACAACATTAACCAAAACTGAAAAGGGAGGTACCTTCAGGCCACACGAATCGTAGCTGATTGGATGGTGGTCCGTCCTGTCTTGTGAACCGGAAGGTTGACATGTTTTCAAAATATGAGCGCCGCTAGTGAAAACATACGTGCTCTTAAACTTGAAGGTCGCACATGAGTGTCATCACCATCTTCTTTTAGCCTTTTCCCACAATCACTGCAGAAGTTTGTTTTTTCCTCAAACTCTTTGCCACAGTTTTGGCAATACATCACGGCATGTTTGTTTGTTTCTGTTCATCTGGCACCTGAGTATACGGTCTTCCGGTTCACAGGACAGGATGGACCACCGTCCAATCAGTGACGATTTGTGTTGCCCGAAGGTACCTACCTTTTCCATTTTGGTTAATGTTGTTCTTTCTCTTTTGCTGTTGTGTTGTGGCGATTTGCTGTCGTGCTGTGGCGATTTACAGTTGTGTTTTGCACTTCAGGGCCACCATACATAGGGGTACTTCTTAATCACAGCAGATCTCTGCATATTTATGAAGCTCTGTTACAACACGCAAAAATGCTCAAACCTCAGTTATAATGTTAGCATTTATCTGTGTTATATGCAACAGTTTACAAGATTTAATTTTTATAAAATATTCAATGCACTCATGAAATGACCCTTCAATACTTTAAAGATGCTGTGATGTTTTTGCTTTTTCCACGAGGCTTATTTTCCTGAAACTGTGCTGAATGTCAGGATTTTACATTTAATAAAGCATCTTGTTAAACAAAGCAAATTATTGTTTATATTTCCTTAATTTATTTATTTTTCAACAGCTTTTGTGTAACAGAAAAAAAAGCTGAAACTGAATCTCATGTAGAGGTTTGTCCATCTTGAAGCACAAAACACCAAATACAAATAGTACAATCATGTAAAATATGTAGTAAATAAATTTTAAAGGGATCTACTTTGGCCAGTGAATGAATAAGCGGAATTGGTTGACTGACGGATTTCTCCTGTAGGTGGAGCTGTTGTGCTAAAGCGTGAAAAGAAACTGCAGCGCACCAATTGCCCTGCACATTTTTTCAACATTTGTGACATTTTTAAGTTGTTTCTTCACTTGCCTTTTGATGAAAGGAAGTTTTGGTTTATTCATCACACACCACCACACATTATAAAATGAGTTCTGCTGTTCTTTAAACGGTGAAAGAGGAAGGGAAAAAATGGTATCCCAGTGCTATATATATACAACCCCTGGCAATAATTATGGAATCACCGGCCTCGGAGGATGTTCATTCAGTTTAATTTTGTAGAAAAAAGCAGATCACAGACATGACACAAAACTAGTCATTTCAAATGGCAACTATCTGGCTTTAAGAAACACTATAAGAAATCATGAAAAAAAATTGTGGCAGTCAGTAACGGTTACTTTTTTAGACCAAGCACAGGGGAAAAAAATATGGATTCACATCAATTCTGAGGAATAAATTATGGAATCACCCTGTAAATTTTCATCCCCAAAACTAACACCTGCATCAAATCAGATCTGCTCATTAGTCTGCATCTAAAAAGGAGTGATCACACCTTGGAGAGCTGTTGCACCAAGTGGACTGACATGAATCATGGCTCCAACACGAGAGATGTCAATTGAAACAAAGGAGAGGATTATCAAACTCTTAAAAGAGGGTAAATCATCACGCAATGTTGCAAAAGATGTTGGTTGTTCACAGTCAGCTATGTCTAAACTCTGGACCAAATACAAACAACATGGGAAGGTTGTTAAAGGCAAACATACTGGTAGACCAAGGAAGACATCAAAGCGTCAAGACAGAAAACTTAAAGCAATATGTCTCAAAAATCGAAAATGCACAACAAAACAAATGAGGAACGAATGGGAGGAAACTGGAGTCAACGTCTGTGACCGAACTGTAAGAAACCGCCTAAAGGAAATGGGATTTACCTACAGAAAAGCTAAATGAAAGCCATCATTAACACGTAAACAGAAAAAAACAAGGTTACAATGGGCTAAGGAAAAGCAATCGTGGACTGTGGATGACTGGATGAAAGTCATATTCAGTGATGAATCTCGAATCTGCATTGGGCAAGGTGATGATGCTGGAACTTTTGTTTGGTGCCGTTCCAATGAGATTTATAAAGATGACTGCCTGAAGAGAACATGTAAATTTCCACAGTCATTGATGATATGGGGCTGCATTTCAGGTAAAGGCACTGGGGAGATGGCTGTCATTACATCATCAATAAATGCAGAAGTTTACGTTGATATTTTGGACACTTTTCTTATCCCATCAATTGGAAGGATGTTTGGGGATGATGAAATCATTTTTCAAGATGATAATGCATCTTGCCATAGAGCAAAAACTGTGAAAACATTCCTTGCAAAAAGACACATAGGGTCAATGTCATGGCCTGCAATAGTCGGATCTTAATCCAATTGAAAATCTTTGGTGGAAGTTGAAGAAAATGGTCCATGACAAGGGCTCCAACCTGCAAGCTGATCTGGCAACAGCAATCAGAGAAAGTTGGAGCCAGATTGATGAAGAGTACTGTTTTGTCACTCATTAAGTCCATGCCTCAGAGACTGCAAGCTGTTATAAAGCCAGAGGTGGTGCAACAAAATACTAGTGATGTGTTGGAGCGTTCTTTTGTTTTTCATGATTCCAAAAACTTTTTCCTCAGAATTGAGTGAGTCCATATTTTTTCCCCTCTGCTTGGTCTAAAAAAGTAACCGTTACTGACTACCACACAATTTTTTTTCCTGATTTCTTATAGTGTTTCTTAAAGCCAGAAAGTTGCCATTTGAAATGACTTTAGTTTTGTGTCATGTCTGTGATCTGCTTTTTTTCTACAAAATTAAACAACTGAATGAACATCCTCCAAGGCCGGTGATTCCATAATTTTTGCCAGGGGTTGTATATATATATATATATATATATATATATATATATATAAGGTTGGTAGGATTACTCTGAAAGAATACATGTGGATTACATGTATTATGTACATACATTTGGATTACTTGTAATCTGATTACTTTTGGATTACATTCAAAGTATCCTACCCAACCTTGTGTGTGTGTGTATATATATATATATATATATATATATATATATATATATATATATATATATATATATATATATTATATATATATATATTCGTTGACATTTAGATTTTAGGTGCAGTTTTTGTTTGTTTTTGCATATCTACTTTATTTTAAGTGCAAAATAAAACAGATTTGGTTAATGGGATCATTAGATGTGAAGTGAACCAATGTTGCGTGTCACTAAACGCTTTATTAAGAAAGAAAGCAGGGTGAACTTTGTCTTCAAGTGATGAGCAGCTTTGGTAAGTTTAACTGATATTTTTTTATGTATCTTTGCTACCTATGTGGTCAATGTACTCATACACTCAACAAAAATATAAACGCAACACTTTTGGTTTTGCTCCCATTTTCTATGAGATGAACTCAAAGATCTAAAACTTTTTCCACATACACAATATCACCATTTCCCTCAAATATTGTTCACAAACCAGTCTAAATCTGTGATAGTGAGCACTTCTCCTTTGCTGAGATAATCCATCCCACCTCACAGGTGTGCCATATCAAGATGCTGATTAGACACCATGATTAGTGCACAGGTGTGCCTTAGACTGCCCACAATAAAAGGCCACTCTGAATGGTGGTTTTGTTTTAATGGGGGGGGATACCAGTCAGTATCTGGTGTGACCATCAATTGCCACATGCAGTGCAACACATCTCCTTCGCATAGAGTTGATCAGGTTGTCAATTGTGGCCTGTGGAATGTTGGTCCACTCCTCTTCAATGGCTGTGCGAAGTTGCTGGATATTGGCAGGAACTGGTACACGCTGTCGTATACGCCAGTCCAGAGCATCCCAAACATGCTCAATGGGTGACATGTCCGGTGAGTATGCCAGCCATGCAAGAACTGGGACATTTTCAGCTCCAAGAATTGTGTACAGATCCTTGCAACCAGGGGCCGTGCATTATCCTGCTGCAACATGAGGTGATGTTCTTGGATGTATGGCACAACAATGGGCCTCAGGATCTTGTCACGGTATCTCTGTGCATTCAAAATGCCATCAATAAAATGCGCCTGTGTTCTTCGTCCATAACAGACACCTGTCCATACCATAACCCCACCGCCACCATGGGCCACTTGATCCACAACATTGACATCAGAAAAACCGCTCACCCACGCGACGCCACACAACGCTGTCCTGCCATCTGCCCTGGACAGTGTGAACCGGGATTCATCCGTGTAGAGAACACCTCTCCAACGTGCCAAACGCCAGCGAATGTGAGCATTTCCCCACTCAAGTCGGTTACGACGACGAACTGGAGTCAGGTCGAGACCCCGATGAGGACGACGAGCATGCAGATGAGCTTCCCTGAGATGGTTTCTGACAGTTTGTGCAGAAATTCTTTGGTTATGCAAACTGATTGTTTCAGCAGCTGTCCAAGGGGCTGGTCTCAGACGATCTTGGAGGTGAACATGCTGGATGTGGAGGTCCTGGGCTGGTGTGGTTACACGTGGTCTGCGGTTGTGAGGCTGGTTGGATGTACTGCCAAATTCTCTGAAAACGCCTTTGGAGATGGCTTATGGTAGAGAAATGAACATTCAATACACGAGCAACAGCTCTGGTTGACATTCCTGCTGTCAGCATGCCAATTGCACGCTCCCTCAAATCTTGCGACATCTGTGGCATTGTGCTGTGTGATAAAACTGCTCTCTTTCAGAGTGGCCTTTTATTGTGGGCAGTCTAAGGCACATCTGTGCACTAATCATGGTGTCTAATCAGCATCTTGGTATGGCACACCTGTGAGGTGGGATGGATTATCTCAGCAAAGGAGAAGTGCTCACTATCACAGATTTAGACTGGTTTGTGAACAATATTTGAGGGAAATGGTGGATATTGTGTATGTGGAAAAAGTTTTAGATCTTTGAGTTCATCTCATACGAAATGGGAGCAAAACCAAAAGTGTTGCGTTATATTTTTGTTGAGTGTAGTTCCAAGTATTTAGAGTGCTTGTTCCAAAGCAGAAGGTTCTTGGTTCAAGACCACCCCTGCCCATTCTCTGTATAATGTGCTGTTGTGTCAGGAAGGGCATCTGGCATAGCATTTTGGACAATCAATGTGCATATGCATAGGGCTTGTCATGACCCTGCTTTAAAAGGGAGACGCTGAAAGAACTTAAATTATATTTACTTGCTTTAGGTTGCTCTGAATGACATCTTTGTGTGTGTGGTGTGTGTGTGTGTGTGTGTGTGTGTGTGTGTTGTGTGTGTGGTGTGTGTGTGTGTGTGTGTGTGGTGTGTGCGTAGTGTGTGTGTGTGGTGTGTGTGTGTGTGTGCGTGCGTGCGTGCGTGTGTGTGTGTGTGTGGTGTGGTAAATGCACATATGTCCAGAAGCTTGGTTGGAATCTGGTGACTTCTGTTTGTGTTTATGGTATTTTTGCTTGGTTGGTGGTTGTGTGAGTAAGTGCGGTTGTTGTGAGTTTTCTCTTCTTTCTTTGGCATTGTGTGGTGTGGATATGTGCAGTGTCTGTTTGTGATGCTGCACCAGGTATACTGCTTTCATTACAGGTGTCTTTTTTAGGTTTTGACAATAGTGAGGCTATAAGTCTGTTTCTAAGTCAATATAATTCCTAATTGCAAACTTATCGACAACTGCAAACATATTTTGACAGCAGCAATGATTTCCAGTTGTAGTTCTACCACTAGATGCTGTCTGTATGTTTACACACATTTCTAAGTCAAAGTCAAAACTTGGGCAACATGAGCTCCCATTTTTGATCCCAATCAGGAAGTGCAGTTCCTTGAGTGGCCGCTTGAGGCTGCCTCCAAAATAGAGCACTTTCCCATAGAAGCCCATTTTAATACATCCAACTTTAGAGCAGAATAAACATTTTTACAGTCTGGTACAAAAAAACGGTTTTTTGTCTCTATAGATAGTTTCCCATGACAACTGTACGGAAGAGGGTGATTTTTTTTTTCTAGCTTGTTAGTTTAAGACGTTTTACTTAATAAAATTCTGTATAATTGTGCCCTGTGACCCGGTGTCGCAGACCGAACGGTCCCCCCTAAAAATCGGGTCCGCCCTGCCTTCACTATGCATGCGTCATTACCCGCGGTTCATGGATTAACACCTCATTTCTACTTAAAACTGCACTCCATTCATCATCTGTCTCAGCGACAGATATCTGAAGCTTTTGTACAACAATCATTTCTACATAAATTCAGCATTATTTCATCATAAAAGATGGAGGAAGCGATCAGAGTTCCGCAGCTACATGATAGTTGCTAGCTGATGCATTCATTGCATGTGGCCAATTTCAAAGCGTCACCAAGTTCACCTCGTTTCTGCTTATAAATGATGTTAAATGATTTAAGAGGTTTTACCTTGTCATCTGATGTTAATAATGTCATTGTTCCCTTTGATCGTTTTGGGTGAAGAGACCCAAAGAGAGGCAGGGTGGACCAATTTTTCAGGGTGGACCGTTCGGTCTGCGACAGCGGTCCCAGTGTGAGTAGCTCAGCACTCCCCCTGCCTTCACTGCGCATGCATCATTTTGGTGCATTGGCAACGATTCACCGATTATTGCTGCTGGCACTGCACTCCAGTCACCATCTATCTCAGCGACAGATATCTGAAGCTTGTGTAGAACAATCATTTCCACATAAAAGATGGAGAAGCAATCACAGTGCGACAACAGCACATCTGAGTCTGACACTCTGAGTCTGACTCTCTATACAACCCAAAGCGATGAGATGGAATAAAGTGATTATTAACCATCAGATGACAACGTAAAACCTCTTAAATCATTCTAAAGTCTGTTTTAAGCAGAAACAAGGCATCTTTAAGCAGAAAGGAAGCGATAATCTGTTAATTGCTGCTAACGTTCCGCCATGACGCATGCACAGTGAAGGCAGGGGGGTGCTGAGTCCCTGACAACGGATAAGCAGGTGAAGATGAGTAATTGAGTGCGTATTGTGGGGCATGGTTGCTTTGAGTGACAAACGGCTCTGTTCATCAACTTCTCCACTCGTAGCCTCTGAACGAAATGAAACCACTCGCTTTTGTGGCTCTTTGGAGTGTTTTATTACAAACACCTGAAATAATATTGCTTGTTGTGCAGTTGAAACGCCCTAACGGATCATCTAGATGTCTCTGTTGCAATATTAATGCTGAGTGAAATGGTCTTAGTTTCTATTGTATGCTAACAGTGTTAGCACTTTAGCAGCTGTCAGTAGGTCACATAACACAGATTACTGGGGAAATATGCGGCGGATAACTTTTTCTGTCCACAGCAAAGTAAACCGTTACAACAACTACCAACGCACGCCCACAAAAATATGAATTAATAAACACACAAACACAGGTTAGCTTGTTAGCTGGTGGTTCGGACTCAGAGAGGGGGGCGTGTTTAGGCTTTTTTCCATCACACACGGAGCCACGCCCTCCACCCCTTTATGCATTAATGAGGTCACAGTCTGGGTGACGTCACACAGGCTTATCCAGTATATATCTAGTCTATGGTCAAAGTACAAGGTGATAAATTCCACACTTTGCATAGAAATGTTCATTTGCACTGTTTAAGCACAAATCTGTGCGTACAACAAATGTTTGATAAATGAGGCCCTAGATATGTACTTCTGTTACATACGTTGCACATCTTTGACACAAATTGATTTAACTCATTGATTAAACTTTGCTTGAGCATGCTTATTGTCAAATTCCAGATAAATTTAGCTATTAAAAGGTTGATTAAATTCAGATTCTGCACAATTGAACACTGAAAAAAAAATACAAAACTGTATATCTAAGAGCAGACTGTGACCTTTTCCAAACACTGCTCACACTTTTGCAAGAAATAAATAATGGAAAATCAAACTAATCCCAGTATCAGTGGATTTACTGGAACATGTCGATGCTGAGGGCTGATCCTGAGGAGATGGAGTGAGTCACAGGACCAACATACAGGTCTGCGGCCTGCGTCTGGGTGTAAACGCTCCTCCTCCTCCTGGTTGCTCCGTCTGCAGTGCACATGCACATTGCCACGTAGTCCACCAGACGGTGTGTGTACGTGCAGTTTCAGATTTTGCTCCCGGAGTAATGGAAACAAAGTATTTATGAAAGATGAGAAAGCATTTGTCTGTTTGTGTCATAAATGTCTGAGCTGAACTTTGGAAGCAGATGGGAACAGAGAAAGGAGAGAGGGAGCACAGTGAAAAAAGACATTAATGCAGAAATGAGTACTTCAGGACCTTTTGTATAAACAGCATTAGATGTTCTGTCTCATGCGCCTGGTTCTGTTTAGAGTGAGATCATCCTGGTGTGAAGAAAATAAACTGTCCTATATACAAAGAATCAAAATGTTGACATCATCAAAATGTCCATTTTATTAAAGAAAATTTGACTTTTTCAGTAAAAATTACTTTTGTAGGTTTTCATTTTTCACTATCTATACTATAGTATATAACTCGATAATAATGCATTAATGCAAATTCCTTTTAATGCCACAACTTTTTAAAGCATGATTAACACATACACCTTCTTGGCCCAGTAGTTTGGGACATCAGGAAGTTGCACAGCAGTGTGTAGATGGCTGGTGTACATCACTCATAAAACTGATGCATTGGATGAACTCAATTCAGTTATGAGCAGGATTTCCATCAAATGAATATATGTAGCCCCAACTCAAAGCGCATTCGTGCATGATAATTTAATTTAATTTAGTTGGGGCTACATATATTTATTAGATGGAAATCCTGCCCATAATTGAATTGAGTTCATCCAATGAGTCATTTGATACACTCAAAAAACTGACTCGTTGGATTGGATTCCATCTAATAAATATATGTAGTCCTAACTAAATTAAGTTACATTATCTTGCTTGGATGTTTTTTTTGCGTTGGGGCTACATATATTTATTAGATGGAAATGCTGCTCATAATTGAATTGAGTTCATCCAATGAGTCATTTGTTTGTGATACACTCAAAAAACTGACTCGCTGGATTGGATTCCATCTAATAAATATATAGTCCCAACTAAATTAAGTCACATTATCTTGCATGTATGTGTTTTTTTGAGTTGGGGCTACATTAGGCGGAAATCCTGCTCATAATTGAATTGAGTTAATCCAGTGAGTCATTTGTTTTTGTGATACACTCAAAAAGCTGACTCCTTGGATTGGATTCCATCTAATCAATAGAGGTAGTCCCAACTAAATTAAATTACATTATCTTGCATGGATGTGTTTTATTTGAGTTGGGGCTGCATTAGGCGGAAATCCTGCTCATAACTGAATTGAGTTAATCCAGTGAGTCATTTGTTTGTGTGATACACTCAAAAAGCTGACTCCTTGGATTGGATTCCATCTAATAAATTTATGTAGTCCCAACTAAATTAAGTTACATTATCTTGCTTGGATGTGTTTTATTTGCGTTGGGGCTACATATATTTATTAGATGGAAATGCTGCTCATAATTGAATTGAGTTCATCCAATGAGTCATTTGTTTGTGTGATACACTCAAAAAACTGACTCGCTGGATTGGATTCCATCTAATAATATATAGTCCCAACTAAATTAAGTCACATTATCTTGCATGTATGTGTTTTATTTGAGTTGGGGCTACATTAGGCGGAAATCCTGCTCATAACTGAATTGAGTTAATCCAGTGAGTCATTTGTTTGTGTGATACACTCAAAAGCTGACTCCTTGGATTGGATTCCATCTAATAAATTTATGTAGTCCCAACTAAATTAAGTCACATTATCTTGCATGTATGTGTTTTATTTGAGTTGGGGCTACATTAGGCGGAAAGCCTGCTCATAACTGAATTGAGTTAATCCAGTGAGTCATTTGTTTGTGTGATACACTCAAAAGCTGACTCCTTGGATTGGATTCCATCTAATCAATATAGGTAGTCCCAACTAAATTAAATTACATTATCTTGCATGGATGTGTTTTATTTGAGTTGGGGCTGCATATATTTATTAGATGGAAGTCCTGCCCATAATTGAATTGAGTTGATCCAAAGAGTCATTTGTTTGTCACTCAAAAACTAACTCGTTGGATTGGATTCCATCTAATAAATATATGTAGTCCCAAACTATTTTAAGTTACATTATCTTGCATGGATGTGTTTTATTTGAGTTGGGGCTACATATATTTATTAGATGCAAATCCTGCACATGATTGAATTAAGTTCATCCAATGAGTCATTTTTTTTTTGAGTGCACAAACAGAAACAAATTTTTTTGAACAGAAATGCCCGATCAAGGCATTTTTGAGTGATCTGCATCGGCTCCAGTTAAACACGTCACCAGATAAGTGCGCCCACGTTGTCTGCTTCGCTGTATGAACAGCGTCAGCTCTTTAAACAGTGTGTGTGTGTGTCATTCTGTTTCATAAGCACAGAGTGGTGAGAGCATCAGAGCTCCACTGTGAACACTTAAAAAACACATCACTTCAAATATACTCTGTGCGTGTTATGACCTTCCTCGTGGCCAATCACGTACCGATTTTCAGTGAAAATAAAGTAGCTTTTGCACGCCGTTGTCTGTTTAACTCATGTTTTTCCAGACAATGCACAGGCGCTGAGCCCCAGAGGAGAGTTGAAAGGGCCCTGCCCCCCGGTTACAGTAAAAGTTCATGACTGAAGATATTTTAAAGACATACATCATTGAGATTGTAGCCTCTCTGCTCTGTGTGTGCCTGGTCCTGTCAGATTTTAGATGTTAAGCAGAGTCAGTCCTGATTAGTACTTGACTTGGAGGCCATTTCGTAAGACGAGGGGCTGTGTGTGTTTCTCCAGGTACAACAGGAGTTGCATCAGGAAAGGCAAACGGGGGCATCTCTGCAGTAGCAGAAAGACTAACAATGAGAATGCACAAAACATCATTCCATCATCATTACTTTGAATGTCCTGGATTTACTACGACAGTTTCTGCAGTAAGTGGAATTGATGACACATTAAAAAAAATCTGGGGACTGTCGGTGACACCAGGTCTGTGTCATGGCACCTGGATAACAAATCAAGTTAAGTCGGGATTGCCTGTTGGGGAAAAGTACAGTGGAGTTTATGTGCACTCCATAGCCACTACGGTAGCCGTGAAGGTCCAACAGGAATCCTGAACATGAGACGGCCAGTGGGACTCTGGTTAAGCCTGTCAAACGGGCTTCAAGTTGAAGTCCAACAAACCTGATTTTCGGTAGTCGAATGCAGCTCCTAGTTTGGCTCAACACATCACACCCTGTGTAATGTGAAGTTCACATCTGGAGCCATAGCCTGTGGGTTTCATCCTGGGAAGTTGCTTTCTACCTTAAACAAATTCATGCCAGTGGCTTCCTTCCAGCTCAGCTTAAAAATCCAATTACGACGGGATAAAGATGATGGGTGCACGTCTTGGTGAAACTGGAAGTTCTTGCATGTTGCATGTTGGCGGAAGAAGTGTGATGGCCACCTCTCCTGTAAATTGATGACTATACAGGAATCTGGTCCAGCACCTGCGACTGGGCAGGCTTAATTAGGTGTACTGCTGCCCATCCTGAATGAAGATGTTGGCTAAACATCAGAAATCACGACCTATGCCTGGCTGGGATACTGCACCCAGTGGGACACCCCCTTCTGTGGACAAAATACGTGAAAATTTCAAACCTCTCATCTTACTCTTGGAACTTGCAATGTCCAAAGACTTCTTGACCTTGAGGATGTGAATCAACTGGAATGACAAGCTGCACTGGTTGCCAGAGAACTTGCGTGTTTGACATCGACATTGCCACCCTGATTGAGACTCGGCTATCTGAGAATACTGGAGCTGACTACACCTTCCTCTGGAAGGGCAAAGACCCAGAGGAACGCCATGGTCCTGTCATTGGCTTTTCCATCAAGAGCCAACTGGTTAGAGCTCACCTGGCGTCACAAAGCATCAATGCCACCTTATGATGCTATGGATTCTGCTCCTTGAAAACCATTTTGCTTGCTCTTGGACCAGATGCTGAAGAGAATATCAAGGAAGCACTCTACCATCAACTTATGTCCCAAGCAGAGACCATCTCCTCCCCATAAGGGTCTTCAATGCAAGAGTAGGAAAGGACCACTTTCTTTGGTGAAACATCCTGGGAAAGGAAAGAGTTGGTAAATGTAATGCCAACGGCATCCTTTTGTTCCAGCTTTGCGCTAGCTAAACATGAACTGTTTCATCAACTCCCAATTTTAACTCCCCAACATTTCAAAACAACTTGGAGGCACCCACAGTCAAACATTGGCACATCCTCGACTACATCACCAAACAATGATACAAGAAGGATGTGAGGATCACGAGGCGCATGCCAGGTGCCGATGACTGCTGGACTGACCAATCACTCACCACCAACTGCTGGCTGTCTGAAGAAGGCACAGGTCCCCAGAAACAACCATACAAGAAAAAAGTATGACATTGACAAGCTAAAGACCCATCCATGTCAGACATCTTCAAGATGCTGTGCAGGAAAGTCTCATATCAAACCCTACTGAAACCACGATTGAATCAAATAGACAACATGTTAGTCATCAGTAGCAGCCAAAGAAACCATCGGCCTTCACAAATGGAAACACAAATACTGGTTTGACAACAATGATAAGATTGCTGCCTTCATTGATGATAAACACAGTCTTCTTTCCATTCAGTGCACCTCTGCAAAGGGCGTAGAGAATAGGCGCTCAATGCATGCAGCCGTTGGCACACTTACAACCTGTCTTCAAAAACTTCAGCCATCGATAAAGTGATGGTATATAATGCTATGTAGTCTTGTCTCTGATCTACAGAGCTGAGCATGGGAAACGCCCCCCGTAGATGCCCTTTACAAGCAGACCCTTAAGGCGGCGGGCATCAACCCCAAGGGCTGGAGAGACAACAGTGAGGCAATGTACCAAATGGAAAAATACCATCCAAACAGGGATGGAACTCTTTGAGGCCAACAAAGAGCAGAATGGAACCCAAGTGTCATGAAGAAAAGAGAAGGCTCCTCAATTGTCAAATCACAGCCGAGGTCAAATGCATCAAATGTCCTTGAACCTTCAAAGCAAGAATCTGGCTCATCAACCACCAGTGAGTCCACCACCACAAACCATGAACTGGAGGAAAAGGTATACTTGGTTATGAGTAATTACCAGTGACATATATACGTATTTTTCAGACTATAAATTGCACCGAATATAAAAATGCCTCTTATAGAGGGAAAAAAGTACAAACTATAAGTCGTGCTTTAATTTAGGATTTTTGTGGATTGTTGTAGTATACTTTTTATTATTGACATTTATTCTTTATTATTGTCTAATAGTCTATTACACAAGAGTCTATTTTATGTGTAGAGGGGGGATTTAAGGACTCAAGGAATCTGCTCAAAAGATGTAGCTATGGACTGCATGCTTATAAACCATGACATATCTCTATCTGCATTAAATCCTAAACTGGAAATGTTTAAATGTAGGTTTCATGGCACAAGCTAAGGGCTAAATGTCTGCCAGATGTTGAATCAGTGATGGCAAAATTGCTCTTGGTTCTATGCTGAATTTAGCATCATGAAAGGGCATCTATTTTTAACCTCTTTCAATACATGCCTCAAAAAGGGCCTTTTGCCACTACATTCCCTTCTTATTGTGCAATTCACATGCATTTATTCACATTCTTTTAGTTCAGTCAGGGGCCAGAAACAAAATTCAGGATTGTGGGAGGAGAATTCCAGCAACGTGGACAAAAGAACTCATCTAATTTCTTGCAGATGTGTCTGCAGTGTGTGAGGGAACGCTCTGCTGCCCTCGCTGAAGGGAAAGGATCTGCACAGGAGAAAATGGCTGGTTCTGTTGGTCTGGGGTTTTGTATAAGAAAAGGAGGTGATCCAGGAACGTGTGCACATAGTTTGACTCCCTGGAGAACTGCTGGTATGCAAAAAAAAAAAAAAAAAATCACAGGACATTTCATCCTTGCAGCAGAAGCCCTATCAGGGTTTTATGACGAAAATAAATGTTTTCACTGAAGGTTTCAACTGGGCACGATCAAATTTCTGGAAGAGAAAGAGCAATGAAGCTGTTGGGATCCAGAAGTTTGCATATCAAATGTTCTGAATTTATACAGAATTTTGTAATTTCTTCCATTTAATGCGCCTTCACAGACCTCATCCACCATCTGAATCGAACTTTCTCACTTATCTGTCAGCGCTGAACAGCTCAGAGACATCTAAAGGGAGGATGCATATTTGGATCTCATATGACACTGTTGGACTGTATGCATCCCCCATACTTGCAAAAAAAAAAAAAAAAAAAGTAACTCTGCTTGACTGTGTTCCAGTGATTCTTACTGCATAATCTTCATTACCCAAGAACTCCAGCTTAAATATACTATTACAGCACAATTTAATCATTTTAAGTGGACCATTACAACTCAGACATAGCATTTAGTCTGCTTGAATCTCAGTTTTGTTCTAAGAAAGAATTATGCAGATAGAGATGGCCGATATCACAAAGGTACAGTTTCAACAAGAACAACAGAGCACTCAGTGGAGCGCATTCTCTTCGCCAACATGCAATAAGCGCTTTAACCCATATGCCCATATCGATTGTTTTTTTAGCATTAATATTCTACATACATGCAGTTTATTTATATTCTGACAATTATGCTTATTTATGAGACACTGACAAACAAAAGCCTCCAAATATAATAATAATGAAAGACATCAGAAGGATGATGCCCATCCCAGGCACTTTGAACAAACATAACTTCACTTTATCATTCCTTGTGATTTTCCTAAGTCATTCCACACAAATGTTGCACTGATCAGTATAAAATTTCAGTCGTTTCTCTAGCTCTGTTGGCTGTGAAGATATAGCAGAAAATGTGTGTTTGTTGACCTTGACCTTGACCTTTGCCTGATCCTTTCCAACAGTCATTTATTTGCCAGATAATATTCCCACCACATTTGTGAAAATCTGTCCTGATGTTTTTTTTTTTTTATCTTGTGCACAGACAGACACCTCTCTCTCCACACACACACACACACACACACACACACACACACACACACACCACACACACACAGAGGACTGATTGCAATGCCCGGCTTCATCCGCCTGGAGGGAAATAAAAAGATAAATGGATAAATCAGGGAGCCTCTCCAATCTGGCAACACTGCAGGCCAACACATCTCTGCAGATCTTTGTGATCCATAAGGCAGAAAAGTCAAAGAAACTAGAGACAAAATGAGAAAAATTTGAGGTTCATGAGTTTCCTTCTTTAGAGTCTCCCTCTCTCTCTCTCTCTCTCTCTCTCCTCCACAAAATATTACCCAGTCTGTTCAACACATTTCTTTAGTTATAGGGCCCTATCTTGATGATCTATGGCGCACATAGTGCAATTGTATTTGGGTGTGTCCAACTCTACTTTGTTATTCCACTGCATGTACTCTGAGCACAAGTAAGAAGCGTGGAATAAACTCATGAAATTTTCATCTGTTATTCTGTTTAAGTCGAGTTTTTGTGTCGTGGAGGGGGGGGGGGGGGGCATTAGGACATTGGTGTTCTTTGTGAGTTTTTTGGGTTCTGTGTGGTGTTGGGGCTGGCGGTCTGTGCCCTATATCTCATGCTTGTGGAGTTGCCTCACCCCCGTGGGGTGGTTGGGTGCACCTTCTCCTTTGGGCACCTCCTCTATGCTCCCTGTGATTACATCTTGCTGACTGGTAGTATGGAACATTTAGCCGTTCACTTTGCTGCCTCCCCTCCCACTGGGGTGGGGACACTGTGTGCCCTGTGGTGCTGCTGTGGCTCAGAATCCCTCTGTGTACAGTGCCATTTTTGCGGATATGTGACACTGATGCATCCCCTACATTCTATTTGCATTTCCTCAAGTCTTGTTGGTGTCCCTGTTATTGATGTCAGTCCTGCTTTTGTCATCATCTGTCACTGTTATTGTCATGTCATTGTTTTCTTGTGGCTCTTTTGTGTGTTATCCTCTTACTTTACTGTATGTGGGGAAAATGGGGACAACAAACTGCTGCTGCAATATTAAAATTATGTATATTATTAATGAAAGGAGTCAGAGGTGACTCATACTAGAGTCATATACAAACAAGGGGAGAAAAAGGATACAAAGGCACAGCACCTGACCATTGCCTCATTTTTAGACTGTGACAAATGAACAGCAAACACAGGATAGAGAACTTTACCAGTTTATCTACAAACTAAAACACACCAATTGAAATAAATGTGAACAGTAGAGAGTTCTAGCTTGAGTGATACGGCAATGATATTTTATAGCTTAAGCAGAAGCAATGGGCCCAGGTGCTTCCAATCTACCAATCAGCCACTCTTAAAACATCTCACCTTCCATCCATCCATTCATTTGCTTCCGCTTTATCCGGAGTCGGGTCGCGGGGGCAGCAGCTCAAGCAAAGCGCGCCCAGACCTCCCGATCCACACATACCTCCCCCAGCTCCTCCAGGGAAACCCCAAGGCGTTCCCAGCCAGCCGAGAGATCCCCTCCAGCGTGTCCTGGTCTTCCCCGGGGCCCTCCTCCCAATGGGACGTGCCCGGAACACACTCTCCAGCGAGGCGTCCAGGGGGCATCCGGAAAAGATGCCCGAGCCACCTCAACTGACTCTTTTCGACGTGATGGAGCAGTGGCTCGACTCCGAGCTCCTCCCAGTGACCGAGCTCCTCACCCTATCTCTAGGGAGCGCCCAGCCACCCTGCGGAGGAAACTCATCTCGGCCGCCTGTACTCGCATACTCGTTCTTCTTCGTCAACTCATGATCCGAATCTCATGACCATAGGTGAGGATCACAACGTAGATCGATCGGTAAATTGAGAGCTTTGCCCCCTACTCAGCTCTCTCTTCACCACCAGTCCGATACAGCGACCACATCACTGCAGATGCTGCACCGATCCGTCTATCGATTTCACGCTCCATCCGTCCCTCACTCGTGAACAGACCCCGAGATACTTAAACTCCTCCCTACTTGAGGCAAGGACACTCCACCGACCTGAAGAGGGCAAAGCACCTTTTTCCGCATTTCACACTTCCAACACCTGGATATGAACAAATGAGGGCAGAGCGCACCACAGGCTGACTGCTCCATCTCTTGGAGGGTCTTCCTTTGGAATGATTTTGTGTCAAACGAACAGTTTTTTAGGGAAGCATCGCCTGCATATTTGGACATGTAGCGCATTTCTGTGCATGAAGTAGCATACAGGCACCTCATTGCTGAAGGCACCAGCAGCTGGAGAAGACCCAGCAAATGCTTAGATTTCACCTGGATGGTGTAGAGAGATGGTTAGTTTCAAGAGGTGGGGATGGATGGGTTGAGTTCCTGAGTGATTGCCATCCAGGACTCAGAATGGTTTCATCATGTGGTTGGATGTGGTGATGCATGGCAAATGCTCCTCTGCTTGACGCGATTTGACCTCCGTGACAGTTATATTAATGATTTCTTTGGGGATTGGTCCAGGACAGTGGTGCCCACCCAACAAATTAACTGCAATATAAGTCCTACAGGCCTGAGGCCCAGTGTCAAGCAGGTGAGTGACTACAACTCCACACACCATGATATTAATCTACAGGTAAATATACATATGTCTGTAGATTGATTTTTGACTTATGTATGACTTCATCATATGACTTCGTGTAATGTCATTGTGAAGTTATAAAGTCATTCGTATCCAATCAATTATATATATATCCAGGTAATATTTCTTCCAAGTTTGAAGGAAATCCATCAGCTGGTTTTGAGTTATCTTGTCCACAAACACACAATGAAACAATACCCTGCTTCACCGTCACTCAGAGCAAATATCAAGTTCTAAACCAACACAACCCTGCAGTGCCTTATCACATTTTCGTTTCCACTTCAGTTCCTTTTTTGGTGTGCAGTCACTGTTTGCAAAGCGACAGAGTGCAGCATTAACAGGCAGTAAGCCAGAACTCCACTGTCCTCTTCTGAAACATACATACAGTGAGGCAAATAAGTATTTGATCACCTGCCAACCAGCAAGAATTCTGGCTCTCACAGACCTGTTAACTGTTCTTTAAGAAGCCCTCTTATTCTGCACTCTTTACCTGTATTAATTGCACCTGTTTGAACTTGTTACCTGTATAAAAGACACCTGTCCACACACTCCATCAATCACACTCCAACCTATCATCCATGGCCAAGACCAAAGAGCTGTCTAAGGACACCAGGGTCAAAACTGTAGACCTGCACAAGGCTGGGATGGACTACAGGACAACAGGCAAGCAGCTTGGTGAGAAGGCAATAACTGCTGGCGCAATTCTTAGAAAATGGAAAAAGCACATGACTGTCAGTCTTCCCTGGTTTTGGGCTCCATGCAAAATCTCACTTTGTGGGGTAAGGATGATTCTGAGAAAGTCCAGAACAACATAGGAAGACCTGGTCAATGACCTGAAGCGAGCTGGGACCACAGCCACAAAGATTACATTAGTAACACATGACACCATCATGGTTTAAAATCTTGCAGGGCAACAAGGTCCCCCTGCTCAAGCCAGCACATGTCCAGGCCCGTTTGAAGTTCACCAGTGACCATCTGGATGAGCCAGATGAGGCATGGGAGAAGGTCATGTGGTCAGATGAGACCAAAATAGAGCTTTTTGACATCAACTCCACTCGCCGTGTTTGGAGGATAAGAACAACCCCAAGAAAACCACCCCAGTTTTTTGGGGTGCTTTTCTGCAATGGGGACAAGATGACTGCACCGTATTGAAGGGAGGATGGATGGGGCCATCGTATTTTGGCAAACAACCTCCTTCCCTCAGTCAGAGCATTGAAGATGGGTCGTGTCTGGGTCTTCCAGCATGACAATGACCCCAAACACACAGCCAGGACAACTAAGGAGGGGCTCCGCAAGAAGCATTTCAAGGTCCTGGAGTGGCCTGGCCAGTCTTCAGACCTGAACTCAATCTTCCTAGCAATAAAACCACAAGCATGAGGCTTACACTGAAAATTAACATTAGAAAGTCAATTTGTAAAATGTTTTTCTATTAAAGTATCCAGTGAAGCAGCACTTGCTCCTAGTGTGCCTTAATAGAGAAACTGGCAACACGACGAGCCGAAAAAAGGTCACGTGACTCATGGTGCCGTATTGGTTCCGAAATAGCGTTTGCTGTTAATCTAGCTGCATGTAAATCCAGCTATTTTATTTATTTATTCGCTGTGTCTGTTGGGAGGCACAAATAGACAGCAGGGCTTCAAGATATACAGATTCCCTTCAGATCTGAACAGAAGAAACATTTGGGAAAATAAAGTCAGCCGACTTCATCGTCAAAGTTTTGAGAGGTAAATTTATTGTTCAGTCCCATGTACAGTAAAACTCACCTAAACCATCATCATATAAACCAGATATTCGCAGTAACCGGACAAAAAAGTCCCAAAGTTTTTGTGTTGTTTTCCATGTAACAAAAAACCACGTATAATGGATTCTGTACAACGGATTTTCGCTCACATTTGATAAAATGTCCCATCCGATCGCAATGTATTTCCATTAAAAACCCAGAGCAGTCTGGATGTACAGAGTAACAGAGGTACCAATTAAAGTTCAGCTGTGACACTCGCCAATTTGAGGAAAGTGGGACCAGAGTCATTTCTGTGATTAAAAGCCTGACTGTTTATTTTTTTCACACCATGTTCAGACTGGGACCTGAAGCCTGACGTGCACCTGTTAAATGAGACACAAAAAGCTGCGATTTGACACTTTTCTGCTTTTACTCCTTCATCTGCCATCATATAGTTTCTGCAGTGCACACGCTGATTAAAAATGGATGCGAAAAGTCAGCACATTTACAGCAGGAAGTCGGTAAAAGAGGAAAATGTACAGTACAGCTTACCTTTGATTTGGAGGTGATGATTGTAGAAATCATTGTAGATCTAAATACACTTGCAACCTAGCAAGTCTATTTTTTTTACCAAATCACCCTTAAATTTATCCTGAGCTCCTACCTAGGTTCTGGGCATGACATCAGGTATGGCTCTCCGCTGGGGCATGAGACGGAGGCAGGTTTCCCAGAATCAACTACTTCCTGAATCTCATTCCAGTTTGGCTCTCTTCTTTGTAGGGGTACACTCTCCACAATGAGGTTGCACAAGTAAGAACAAAGAACAGCCAATTAATTTAGAGTTCTGAGATAACTAGGGCTTTATAACAGCAAGCATTTTGGTTAAGTCACATGTATTTGGCTGTAGAGGCTATACAGAGTGTCTAAAACCAAACTCAGTCTATTCACATAAATGAGGTGTGTATGGAAAGCTTGAAGCTTCAGGGTCGCCACTCGCCACTGTCTGGATGGACACTCCTGTAAGTGACCATTACATCAGAGTAAGTATATCTAAGACATCTTACATTCATAGTCCATCTAAGCCATTTTTAAAACGGGTGGTGGTATGCCAGGGTGATTGGAGGTTTTTACAACTTGTTTATAATTGAGGCTCAACCTTGTGAATAGTTTGGAACTTAGTTTACCCAAAGAGGGGGTTTTACACAACCTAGCATCCTAAATTCCCATATTAATGTCTAATTCAATACAGGAATTGGCAATTTGTGTTTATAGATTTTCTAAAAGGAAAATTAACACCATAAATCATCTAAATTATGAAATGTTTACTTAATGTTGTATATTTTCTAAAGGTGATATACGTGTGGATGAGAACATCGCTCTGACATCCCTCCACACACTCTTTGTGCGTGAGCATAACCGTTTAGCACGCAACCTGAAGAGAATAAACCGACAATGGGACAGTGAAAAGCTCTACCAGGAAACCCGCAAGATCATGGGTGCTTACACACAGGTAGCTAAGCACATCTTCACGGCATGTATGGTGCACTGCATTGTTACGTTTACTCAAAATAAATCTCTCCATGTTAGGTGTTTGTGTTCAGGGACTATCTGCCGCATATTGTGGGTAATGATGCAATGCAGCGACTGCTCGGGCGCTACTACCAGGCTATAATCCCAACGTGGACCCCAGCATTTCCAATGTATTTGCAACAGCAGCCTACCGCTTCGCCCACTTGGCCATCCAACCGGTCTTATCCCGTCTGAATGTAAACTATAGAGAGCATGCTCAGTTCCCCAGTGTGCCCTTGTTCACAGCCTTCTTTGCCCCCTGGAGAATCGTTTTTGAGGGTGAGTTACGTGACCTGAGTTGATGACCATTGTGTTTTGTGAGCCACTCTGCCTGAACCACCATCCAAAGGTTTCATGCTCTTCTGTCTCCTCAGGTGGTATTGACCCTCTGCTCCGCGGCTTGATTGGACGTCCAGCTAAACTGAACACTCAGGATCACATGATGGTGAACGCTCTGAGAGAGAAGCTCTTCCAGTTCGTGATGCACATTGCTTTGGACTTGGGGTCACTAAACATGGAGAGAGGACGTGACCATGGCTTGCCTGGTACAAGTCACGCACACATTTTGTACAGTCACCTCTGCCAGTCCTGATTATGTTTCAGATCTCTCATTGTCCTTATTCACCTTCTTTGTTTCCTTCATTAGGTTACAATGCCTGGCGCAAGTTCTGTGGCCTCTCCGAACCCAAAAATCAGACACAGCTGGCTCAGGTTCTGAATAACGCAGAGCTGGCCCGTAGGCTGTTGGAGCTCTATAGAACACCCGACAACATCGATGTGTGGTTGGGCGGTGTAGCAGAGCCGTTTGTCCAAGGAGGCCGTGTGGGACCACTGTTTGCCTGCCTGATTGCAACCCAGTTCCAGAGGATCCGCCAAGGTGACAGGTACGTTCATATTACTGCTTAAAGCAGGGGACACCAACCCTGCTCCCGGACATCACCTGACCTGCCGGTTTCCATGTGTGGTTGTTTAGGTGATAATCAATTCAGATGCTTTCCAGCTCTTAAAAGGCTGAATACACCTGACTTAGGTCATTATCAGTGGGTAGAACTGTTAGGTGCTTTCCAGGAACAGAGTAGGTACCCCCGGCTTAAAGTAATTGGTCTTTTTTCTTTTTTGTCTCTACCAAGAAGTTAATTTGAAATGTTATATTGTGTCAACTATGAAAAATTGTTGTCATAGTTCATGGCCTTAGTGGCTTGTTAACAGTTCCTGTTTATGGCATGAAGGATACATGAATGTATCACAAGACAATTCCAAATAATTTAACTAACCAACTCCATGGATGGATGGATGTGAAAGATCCAAATGAAAGAGACGGATGAGGCAAAGAATTAAATTATGCCACATCAGTCAGTAGTGTGAACAAACATTAAATGTAGTTCTAACACTGTATATCAATTCAACATTGCTATATGTCTATAATGAACAATATGCATAATAAATTATATATGTTTGATTTTCACATTATTTATGAATGTGGTAAATATGCCAATATATCCACAGTATATCACTAAATTTATATAAACAGAATCTGCAGTGTTGTGATAGACATTTGTGTCCGTATCTGCTTGTTAAAATTTCACTTAAACACAGATGTGACTGATTTATTTTGCAACAACACTAAATGTACATAAAATCCATGAATCAGTAATTGTCGAGAATAACACAATACAGTTGGAAAATACTCATTTCATTTGTGGTCGGCATATAGATGTAGATCACACTTTATATTTGGTGCCTTCTAATAAGTGCTAATTATTTAGTAATAAAGCCCCTATAAGATGGTTATGTTATTGTAATGAATGTTAATTACAACATAATAAACATGTTTATTGTTGCATCACTGGTCATTCATAAGTACCTTTTTAAGAAACCTGTTAACCGTTAATGTGTAGATTGCTTAGATATATTAATAAAGGCCTTTTGAGTTTCTTATAATAGTTTATAATCTCATAACAAAAACATTTTTTGAGTTTGTTGATGAAGGTTGTCAGTCATCCAGGTAAGCCACATCTAAAGGTTCAGTCTACAGCAGCTGGACTTCTAGTTGGTCTTCAAGCATTTTTGACACACAACTAAAATATCTTCATCAGATTTTAAAAGCTAAAGTAGCCATTTGGATGTTAACTTTTCCTAGTTTTTGTTGTTTTTTTTTTTGTTTGTTTGTTTTTTAGTTTAACTGACTTATTTGGATTTTGAGTTCAACTTTACACTCTGGAAAAAAGCAAAGATAATTGGTCAAGTAATAAGTTAGCATGCTAACATCATCATGGGCTACACACTTTACAATGGAAGTATATGAAGTTAAAAACCTCAAAGTAAACCATTTCTTGTTCCCAGTGACTCAGCAAAAATATCATTCAAAGTGTTTATGAGCATAGAGAGGATCCCTCTGGTGTTAAACATGCATGTTTACCTCAGTAAATGTAAAGAACCTTTTAAAAACAGATTATACAGGCAGTGACTTAGCTTAATCTTTTTCCGGCTTGGTGGCTCCACTCTTCACTCAGTTCATGCTAGCTAATTGTCAATGAGGGCTCGTTCTTCTGCTTTGTTGGTAAACTTCAAGAACAAGCCAAACCGGAAGAAGATTAAGGTAAGCCGCTGCCAGCATAATCACTTGTTTTAAACTGTTTCTTTAGATTTAGCGAGGTAAACCTACACACGTGTACCTCCGTAGGGATTCTCTTTATGCTACCAGACACTTCGAATGGCATTCTCGTCCATTTAGTTGTGATAAGAAGCAGTTGATGTTGATTTTATTTATTTATTTTTAGCTTTCCTGATAGACTTCAATTCAATTCATTTTTATGGTACCAAATTGGCACCAAATCACAAAATAAACGGCCCCAGAGGTGCTACACAAAAGTTTGATTATTTAAACCTCACTCAGCACCCTGAACAAGCACATTGGCAACCGCGGTAAAGGGAAAAACTCCATCAAGCATTTTAATTTTATTTTTTTAATATAGGAAGAAACTTCAAGCAGACCAGACTCAGTGGAGTGACCATCTACTTTGGTCATAGTAACGAAAACAAAGAATGAAATAAAATAAACGGTTTACATTGTAGAGCTGTTTAATACTTGATGATGTTGTTGTTATAACTCAATGCTTGACCGGTTATAGTTTTTGTTCCTAGTGAAAAGTTGAACCAGAGACATCTAAAAAATAAGGGCTTGGTGAAGTCAACTTTTTTCTTGGTTTGAGATTCATTCATTCATTTCTATACCCACTTACACCGATTAAGGGTCACGGTGGGGGGGCTGGAGCCTATCCTAGTAGTCATAGGGTGTGATGCAGAGTATACCCTGGACAGGACGACAACCTATGACTGGACCACATATAGTTGGAGAAACACTGGTTTGAGATTGATATATAATTAATTCTGCAAATATTAGCAGTTACATATGCACATTTAAATAAATAAGCAAGTTCTGCTTGATCTTTTTTTTCTCGGGTCGCTACAGCGGATATATTATGGATCTGCATGTGGATTTGACAAAGTTCTACAGAGGATGCCTATCCTGGTGCAACTCCACATTACACTAAGAATAGGAATGGGTGATCTTGAACCAAGAACCTTCTGTTTTGAAAGCAAGTATATTAACCACTTGGTCCTCAAGCTACCGTAGTTATATGTTTATTAAAATTTAATTATGCTTTTGCAGCCAACAGATCTAAAGCACAAGCAATGCTTATTATCTACCAATAAAAGTGTTTATGATGGTATTACTAACAATATAAAGTCTTATTAATATATAACATAGTTAATACTATTATATGAGGGCTTATACAGGGTTTATTACCAATTAGTTAATGCTTTTTACAAAGACCTTAATATTAAGTATTACCAAAACTCACCCATTTGATATATAATCTGTTTCCTCCCTACTCTTGTTTGGAACGTCCAGGTTGTGGCATGAGAAGCCGGGCGTGTTCACACCTGCACAGAGGAGAGCTCTGGCCTCTGCCTCCCTGTCCAGGATCATCTGCGACAACACGGGAATCAATTCTGTAACCCGTGATGTTTTCAGAGTTATCGCAAACAATAACCGGCTCGTCCCCTGCTCCAGCATCCAACCTTTAAACCTAGCAGCCTGGAGGGAGACAAGCTGTTCAGGTGAGTCGGGACCAGACCAAAACTATGTGAAACCTGCCTGCCATTACTAACTGCAATACATTTCAGTCTGTTTGTTTCATGTCCTGTCTATAAAATTATTCTTTATATGTGCTGTTTTGATCTTGCAGGCTGGCTCTGTTACAAGAACTTTAGCAGACAGGTCAGTTTCCAAGTTCTCACAGGTTGTTGTGGTGAAATATTAGGATCAAACCACATTTTCTGATTTGCGCACTCGTATCATGCATACTTTGAATTATGAGATACTGGGGATGGAGGGTGTACCCACCCCCCATTAATTAAGACTTGGACTCTCCACCCCACAAAAAAGATACAAACGTGGCACTGTAGGGGGGCTTCAAATATTTATACATCCTTTCTTTTACCAGTAACTGTAAATACTACAATATATTTCCCATATACATGCTTCAAAGAATCTAACAATATACAAATAATGAATGTTTGAGTTCAGTGGTAAGAATATTAAATTCGGTGAACACTGGAACAAACCATTCAACGAGCCTAATTAAATATTCTTACCATTGAAAGAATGTTCAAAACATTCATTATTTGTTTTATATAACAACTAAAATAGATCATTGTCATTTGATATTGTATTAATTTATAAACAACAGAAAAGGAACTTTTGGTGTTCCACTGCTGCTACTAAAGTCCAATTTGCAACGTGTAGTCCAGTGATGCAGTGCACTGACTTCAGACTTCCACTAAAAAAAAAAAGAAAACTTTGTGTAGTTCCTCAGTCCAGCCAAAAATCACCTGAGCTTTTCATCTGAACAGCTCTTCATGCATCCAGATGGCTTACAGCGGAGTGGATTGTGTGTGTGTGTGTGTGTGTGTGTGTGTTACAAGAATTAGCACCGTCAGTTAGCTCAATCAAATCATCGTCTTACGTGTGTTGTTGTCCCGCGCGTGTGCTCCTGCACGCTTACACGACCGGGTTAGTGCTTGTGTGCGCGTACTACAAAAAAAAAAAACTGTGCAGCAGAAAAAAAAAATCACATCAGAAATTAGTCCAGCTTTTCATTCTAACTTCCTGCTAACCCTTCAGACAGCGCAGAGGATTGTTTTGTGTGTGTGTGTGTGTGTGTGTGTGTGTGTAGAGTGCAAACATATGGAACCAAATTTGCAATCTTAATGGAACCAAATTCTACTCTAATGCAATGCAATACAAATGGGACAAATAATCCACATAATATGATTTCAGACACCCAGAATGTAGACTACAAGCAATTGTATTTTACTAGTTTAATGTACGAGGGGTGATTGAGAAGGTTTAGCCTGACCCACAACAAGGTGGGGGGGCGTAGTTTCTCCATGTTTTGTTTTCTGAGAAGCCAACATTCTCGATAGTATGTGAAGTTTTGGGTGCAATGTGTGCAATGTAATGTTGAGAAATGTTGGTTTCTCAGAATGTAAAAGATGGAGAACCATGCCCTACTTGTGTCGGGTCAGTCTCAAAACTTCTTAGTCGGCCCTCGTGAGTAGCGTAATAGGTTTTTCTTTTTTTTTATTTGCCTTAAAGAGGTTATAAATTAGACTGTGTCAATTGCCTACAAATGAATGCTAATATTACCTATTTTCTAACTTTTGTAAGTAGAGTTAATTAACGTTAGCTAACTAAACCTAATGTTGGCTAGTTTCTAACATTTGTCTTAATTGGAGTTTAACTATGTTAACTCGCTAAAGATTACAATTGCCTTTACCAAACATCGGTTAGCTAATGTTGAATAAGAACCCCACCATGGCTGACGTGTAAGTAAAAACCACCCAACACGATTGTCGTTGTATAATCCACATCTGGTCTCGTAGCGTCTGCTGATCTTATATTCTGCCAATTTGGTGAACAAATCCCACACTGAAAAAGAGAATGTTTGAACCAACTTTAAAAAGTGTTTACAATTTGTAAAAAACATGAATGAATTAAGTTGTTTGAACTTAAGTTGTAAGTTAGAGTTGATTTAACTTTCAAAGTTAAGTTCAAACAACTTATTCATTCAGGTTTTTACAAATTGTAATCTTTTTAAAGTTGGTTCAAACCATTCTCTTTTTTCAGTGCAAACAAAAGATTAAACTTGACTCAAAAAATTCAAGACTAAAGATGTTAACCGGTGACCTTTTTATTTAATTCAGATGACCAGCTGGGTGCTGAGGAACTCCCCGACAATGAGGTAGTAAAACCTCTCTATGGAAGTCATCTGACAACCAATACTTTAATGCTTATTCTGCCCAACCACTTCTATTACACACTTACATCCACCCAATTTCAAACAACATAAAACTTACATTCAAACCTTAGTTATAACAAAGAAACTATACTTTAAACACACATCATAATTATTTTAGCTTATCATCAAGGAGCTATACAGCCAGGGCAACAAGAATTCTTAACCCAGCAAGCTGATTCTGGATGAAAGACTCAGTGATTTGACAGTTGATATTTGCAGATTCCTTAAAGGACTTAGACTAAACATGTTACCCGTCTTTTTATTTCATTTCAGATTAACCAGCTAGGTTTGCAGGAGCTCCAGGACAACGAGGTGGTCAAACTCTCTGTGAAGTTATCTGACATCTGGCTAGTAAAATGATTCTGGGTCCAAAGACTCAATGATTCATGGATTGTTTTGCAGATTCCTTAATTTATTAGACTAAACATATACCCGTGTCTTTTTATTTTCATTGCAGATTGACCAGCGGGTGCACAGGAGCTCCAGGACAATGAGGTGGTCAAACTATCTGTGAATGTTGTCTGACATCCAGCATAGTAAAATTGATTCTGATTCAAAGACTTAATGATTCATGGATTGTTTTAGCAGATTCCTTAATTTATTAGACTAAACATGTTACGCGTGTCTATTTATTTAATTGCAGATTGACCAGCCGGGTGCACAGGAGCTCCAGGACAACGAGGTAGTAAAGTCTCTGTGAATGTCGTCTGACATCCAACATAGTAAAGCTGATTCTGGGTCAAAGACTCAATGATTCAGTTATTCTTTCTGCAGATTCCTTAAGTTATTAGACAAAACATGTTACCTGTGTCTGTTTATTTATTTGCAGGTTGACCAACTGGACACCCAGGAACTCCAGCACAATTAGGTTTTAAAACTCTCTGTGAAGGAGAGTCTAGGATCCAAATGCAGATGCTTTAATTCAAGCCTACATTGTGTAGTAGAGTTTGCAAGTGTCTTTCCATGTTTATCTGAATATCCCACAGTGATCATCGGACATCCTGGAGTTCTGTGCCCACCTGACGAGTCCAACCCATTCTCAGATGAAGTCATGTGACACCTACTGTAGACAGAACCATTACAGAAAGTGGGCCAGGTCATGTGTAATCCCTGCTGTCTATGGGTTGACATCATTACCAACCAAGCAGCTCACATCACATATCCATGACCTGTTTTTGGGTGATTCTTTAACTACGGGCACTATTGGCCTTGTAAATGTAATTTCCACCACACCATTGCCTTACAATATAAAGCGCCTTGGGGCAACTGTTTGTCGTGATTTGGCGCTATATACATGTGCTCTGATGTTACTGTTTATCTCCATAGAAACTACCCAAACAATCTTTCATACAAACTTTTTAAAGGGACATTACTGTTGTGGTGGAAATTACGGCAATAGTGTGGGACAACTACATTTCCTTTAAAAAAATCACAACAGTTGTATGACATTGAATACCCCAATTATGTTTTGATTATTTTCCTGATATTTTATTCAGAGATATTTTAAAACATTAGAAAAAACGTTTGTTTACTATTCATTTTTATATCACTGAAGATCATAAGTCTGGGTGTGGGACAAAGCACAAAACGGCAATATTTGCATATAATAATGCTGAGAAAGGTGGAAAAAGTCATCATAGACTAATAGGACAAATTTCTTAAAACACTTTCATGTAAAGATAACTATAAAAGTGTGAAATTTCCCCCTTTTTTTTCTTTTTTTCATAAATATGATCAAGGGACATAAAGTGCCCATAGTCTAAGAACACCCTTTTATGTTATTAGCTGTTTTATTTTTTGTTTTTATTATTATTAATAGTTAGCTGATGTACCACCCGGATTTGGTGCATCCAGCACTTTTCATGCTAGTCTAGTAGTACGGTGGCCCTGAAGTGCAAAACACAACAGCAAATCGCACAGCACAACAGCAAATAAAAAAAAAACCAACACACAACAGCAATCGCACAGCACAACAGCAATAAAAAAACCCACAGCAAATAAAAACAACACACAACAGCAAATCAAAAAACACAACAGCAAATCGCACAACCACAACAGCAAAAAGAAACGACAAACAACATTAACCAAAACTGAAAAGGGAGGTACCTTCAGGCCACACGAATCGTAAGCTGATTGGATGGTGGTCCGTCCTGTCTTGTGAACCGGAAGGTTGACATGTTTTCAAAATATGAGCGCCGCTAGTGAAAACATACGGCTCTTAAACTTGAAGGTCGCACATGAGTGTCATCACCATCTTCTTTAGCCTTTTCCCACAATCACTGCAGAAGTTTGTTTTTTCCTCAAACTCTTTGCCACAGTTTTGGCAATACATCACGGCATGTTTTTTGTTTCTGTTCATCTGGCACCTGAGTATACGGTCTCCGGTTCACAGGACAGGATGGACCACCGTCCAATCAGTGACGATTTGTGTTGCCCGAAGGTACCTACCTTTTCCATTTTGGTTAATGTTGTTCTTTCTCTTTTGCTGTTGTGTTGTGCGATTTGCTGTCGTGCTGTGCGATTTACAGTTGTGTTTTGCACTTCAGGGCCACCATACATAGGGGTACTTCTTAATCACAGCAGATCTCTGCATATTTATGAAGCTCTGTTACAACACGCAAAAATGCTCAAACCTCAGTTATAATGTTAGCATTTATCTGTGTTATATGCAACAGTTTACAAGATTTAATTTTTATAAAATATTCAATGCACTCATGAAATGACCCTTCAATACTTTAAAGATGCTGTGATGTTTTTGCTTTTTCCACGAGGCTTATTTTCCTGAACTGTGCTGAATGTCAGGATTTTACATTTAATAAAGCATCTGTTAAACAAAGCAAATTATTGTTTATATTTCCTTAATTTATTTATTTTTCAACAGCTTTTGTGTAACAGAAAAAAAAAGCTGAAACTGAATCTCATGTAGAGGTTTGTCCATCTTGAAGCACAAAACACCAAATACAAATAGTACAATCATGTAAAATATGTAGTAAATAAATTTTAAAGGGATCTACTTTGGCCAGTGAATGAATAAGCGGAATTGGTTGACTGACGGATTTCTCCTGTAGGTGGAGCTGTTGTGCTAAAGCGTGAAAAGAAACTGCAGCGCACCAATTGCCTGCACATTTTTTCAACATTTGTGACATTTTTAAGTTGTTTCTTCACTTGCCTTTTGATGAAAGGAAGTTTTGGTTTTATTCATCACACCACCACACATTATAAAATGAGTTCTGCTTTCTTTTAACGGTGAAAGAGGAAGGGAAAAAATGGTATCCCAGTGCTATATATATACAACCCCTGGCAATAATTATGGAATCACCGGCCTCGGAGGATGTTCATTCAGTTTAATTTTGTAGAAAAAAGCAGATCACAGACATGACACAAAACTAGTCATTTCAAATGGCAACTATCTGGCTTTAAGAAACACTATAAGAAATCATGAAAAAAAATTGTGGCAGTCAGTAACGGTTACTTTTTTAGACCAAGCACAGGGGAAAAAAATATGGATTCACTCAATTCTGAGGAATAAATTATGGAATCACCCTGTAAATTTTCATCCCCAAAACTAACACCTGCATCAAATCAGATCTGCTCATTAGTCTGCATCTAAAAAGGAGTGATCACACCTTGGAGAGCTGTTGCACCAAGTGGACTGACATGAATCATGGCTCCAACACGAGAGATGTCAATTGAAACAAAGGAGAGGATTATCAAACTCTTAAAGAGGGTAAATCATCACGCAATGTTGCAAAAGATGTGGTTGTTCACAGTCAGCTATGTCTAAACTCTGGACCAAATACAAACAACATGGGAAGGTTGTTAAAGGCAAACATACTGGTAGACCAAGGAAGACATCAAAGCGTCAAGACAGAAAACTTAAAGCAATATGTCTCAAAAATCGAAAATGCCACAACAAACAAATGAGGAACGAATGGGAGGAAACTGGAGTCAACGTCTGTGACCGAACTGTAAGAAACCGCCTAAAGGAAATGGGATTTACCTACAGAAAGCTAAATGAAAGCCATCATTAACACGTAAACAGAAAAAAACAAGGTTACAATGGGCTAAGGAAAAGCAATCGTGGACTGTGGATGACTGGATTGAAAGTCATATTCAGTGATGAATCTCGAATCTGCATTGGGCAAGTGATGATGCTGGAACTTTTGTTTGGTGCCGTTCCAATGAGATTTATAAAGATGACTGCCTGAAGAGAACATGTAAATTTCCACAGTCATTGATGATATGGGGCTGCATTTCAGGTAAAGGCACTGGGGAGATGGCTGTCATTACATCATCAATAAATGCAGAAGTTTACGTTGATATTTGGACACTTTTCTTATCCCATCAATTGGAAGGATGTTTGGGGATGATGAAATCATTTTTCAAGATGATAATGCATCTTGCCATAGAGCAAAACTGTGAAAACATTCCTTGCAAAAAGACACATAGGGTCAATGTCATGGCCTGCAAATAGTCCGGATCTTAATCCAATTGAAAATCTTTGGTGGAAGTTGAAGAAAAATGGTCCATGACAAGGGCTCCAACCTGCAAAGCTGATCTGGCAACAGCAATCAGAGAAAGTTGGAGCCAGATTGATGAAGAGTACTGTTTGTCACTCATTAAGTCCATGCCTCAGAGACTGCAAGCTGTTATAAAAGCCAGAGGTGGTGCAACAAAATACTAGTGATGTGTTGGAGCGTTCTTTTGTTTTTCATGATTCCAAAACTTTTTCCTCAGAATTGAGTGAGTCCATATTTTTTTCCCCTCTGCTTGGTCTAAAAAAGTAACCGTTACTGACTACCACAATTTTTTTTCCTGATTTCTTATAGTGTTTCTTAAAGCCAGAAAGTTGCCATTTGAAATGACTTTAGTTTTGTGTCATGTCTGTGATCTGCTTTTTTTCTACAAAATTAAACACTGGAATGAACATCCTCCAAGGCCGGTGATTCCATAATTTTTGCCAGGGGTTGTATATATATATATATATATATATATATATATATATATATAAGGTTGGGTAGGATTACTCTGAAAGAATACATGTGGATTACATGTATGTATGTACATACATTTGGATTACTTGTAATCTGATTACTTTTGGATTACATTTCAAAGTAATCCTACCCAACCTTGTGTGTGTGTGTATATATATATATATATATATATATATATATATATATATATATATATATATATATATATATATATATATATATATATATATTCGTTGACATTTAGATTTTAGGTGCAGTTTTTGTTGTTTTTTGCATATCTACTTTATTTTAAGTGCAAAATAAAACAGATTTGGTTAATGGGATCATTAGATGTGAAGGAACCAATGTTGCGTGTCACTAAAACGCTTTATTAAGAAAGAAAGCAGGGTGAACTTTGTCTTCAAGTGATGAGGCAGCTTTGGTAAGTTTAACTGATATTTTTTTATGTATCTTTGCTACCTATGTGGTCAATGTACTCATACACTCAACAAAAATATAAACGCAACACTTTTGGTTTTGCTCCCATTTTCTATGAGATGAACTCAAAGATCTAAAACTTTTTCCACATACACAATATCACCATTTCCCTCAAATATTGTTCACAAACCAGTCTAAATCTGTGATAGTGAGCACTTCTCCTTTGCATGAGATAATCCCTCCCACCTCACAGGTGTGCCATATCAAGATGCTGATTAGACACCATGATTAGTGCACAGGTGTGCCTTAGACTGCCCACAATTAAAAGGCCACTCTGAATGGTGGTTTTGTTTTAATGGGGGGGGGATACCAGTCAGTATCTGGTGGGACCATCAATTGCCACATGCAGTGCAACACATCTCCTTCGCATAGAGTTGATCAGGTTGTCAATTGTGGCCTGTGGAATGTTGGTCCACTCCTCTTCAATGGCTGTGCGAAGTTGCTGGATATTGGCAGGAACTGGTACACGCTGTCGTATACGCCAGTCAGAGCATCCCAAACATGCTCAATGGGTGACATGTCGGTGAGTATGCCAGCCATGCAAGAACTGGGGACATTTTCAGCTCCCAAGAATTGTGTACAGATCCTTGCAACATGGGGCCGTGCATTATCCTGCTGCAACATTGAGGTGATGTTCTTGGATGTATGGCACAACAATGGGCCTCAGGATCTTGTCACGGTATCTCTGTGCATTCAAATGCCATCAATAAAATGCGCCTGTGTTCTTCGTCCATAACAGACCACTGTCCATACCATAACCCCACCGCCACCATGGGCCACTTGATCCACAACATTGACATCAGAAAACCGCTCACCCACGCGACGCCACACACGCTCTGTCTGCCATCTGCCCTGGACAGTGTGAAACCGGGATTCATCCGTGTAGAGAACACCTCTCCAACGTGCCAAACGCCAGCGAATGTGAGCATTTCCCCACTCAAGTCGTGTACGACGACGAACTGGAGTCAGGTCGAGACCCCGTGAGGACGACGAGCATGCAGATGAGCTCCTGAGATGGTTCTGACAGTTTGTGCAGAAATTCTTTGGTTATGCAACTGATTGTTTCAGCAGCTGTCCAAGGGCTGGTCTCAGACGATCTTGGAGGTGAACATGCTGGATGTGGAGGTCCTGGCTGGTGTGGTTACACGTGGTCTGCGGTTGTGAGGCTGGTTGGATGTACTGCCAAATTCTCTGAAACGCCTTTGGAGATGGCTTATGGTAGAGAATGAACATTCAATACACGAGCAACTGCTCTGGTTGACATTCCTGCTGTCAGCATGCCAAGTGCACGCTCCCTCAAATCTTGCGACATCTGTGGCATTGTGCTGTGTGATAAAACTGCTCCTTTCAGAGTGGCCTTTTATTGTGGGCAGTCTAAGGCACATCTGTGCACTAATCATGGTGTCTAATCAGCATCTTGGTATGGCACACCTGTGAGGTGGGATGGATTATCTCAGCAAAGGAGAAGTGCTCACTATCACAGATTTAGACTGGTTTGTGAACAATATTTGAGGGAAATGGTGATATTGTGTATGTGGAAAAAGTTTTAGATCTTTGAGTTCATCTCATACGAAATGGGAGCAAAACCAAAAGTGTTGCGTTTATATTTTTGTTGAGTGTAGTTTCCAAGTATTTAGAGTGCTTGTTTCCAAAGCAGAAGGTTCTTGGTTCAAGACCACCCCTGCCCATTCTCTGTATAATGTGCTGTTGTGTCAGGAAGGGCATCTGGCATAGCATTTGGACAATCAATGTGCATATGCATATGGGCTTGTCATGACCCTGCTTTAAAAGGGAGACGCTGAAAGAACTTAAATTATATTTACTTGCTTTAGGTTGCTCTGAATGACATCTTTGGGTGTGTGTGTTGTGGTGTGTGTGTGTGTGTGTGTGTGTGTGTGTGTGGTGTGTGTGTGTGTGTGTGTTGTGTGTGTGTGCGTGTGTGTGTGTGTGTGTGTGTGTGTGTGCGTGCGTGCGTGCGTGTGTGTGTGTGTGTGTGTGTGGTAAATGCACATATGTCCAGAAGCTTGGTTGGAATCTGGTGACTTCTGTTTGTGTTTATGGTATTTTTGCTTGGTTGGTGGTTGTGTGAGTAAGTGCGGTTGTTGTGAGTTTTCTCTTCTTTCTTTGGCATTGTGTGGTGTGGATATGTGCAGTGTCTGTTTGTGATGCTGCACCAGGTATACTGCTTTCATTACAGTGTCTTTTTTAGGTTTTGGACAATAGTGAGGCTATAAGTCTGTTTCTAAGTCAATATAATCCTAATTGCAAACTTATCGACAACTGCAAACATATTTTGACAGCAGCAATGATTTCCAGTTGTAGTTCTACCACTAGATGCTGTCTGTATGTTTACACACATTTCTAAGTCAAAGTCAAAACTTGGCAACATGAGCTCCCATTTTTGATCCCAATCAGGAAGTGCAGTTCCTTGAGTGGCCGCTTGAGGCTGCCTCCAAAATAGAGCACTTTCCCATAGAAGCCCATTTTAATACATCCAACTTTAGAGCAGAAATAAACATTTTTACAGTCTGGTACAAAAAACGGTTTTTGTCTCTATAGATAGTTTCCCATGACAACTGTACGGAAGAGGGTGATTTTTTTTTTCTAGCTTGTTAGTTTAAGACGTTTTACTTAATAAAATTCTGTATAATTGTGCCCTGTGACCCGGTGTCGCAGACCGAACGGTCCCCCCTAAAAATCGGTCCGCCCTGCCTTCACTATGCATGCGTCATTACCCGCGGTTCATGGATTAACACCTCATTTCTACTTAAAACTGCACTCCATTCATCATCTGTCTCAGCGACAGATATCTGAAGCTTTTGTACAACAATCATTTCTACATAAATTCAGCATTATTTCATCATAAAAGATGGAGGAAGCGATCAGAGTTCCGCAGCTACATGAGTTGCTAGCTGATGCATTCATTGCATGTTGGCCATTTCAAAGCGTCACCAAGTTTCACCTCGTTTCTGCTTATAAATGATGTTAGAATGATTTAAGAGGTTTTACCTTGTCATCTGATGGTAATAATGTCATTGTTCCCTTTGATCGTTTTGGGTGAAGAGACCCCAAAGAGAGGCAGGGTGGACCAATTTTTCAGGGTGGACGTTCGGTCCTGCGACAGCGGTCCCAGTGTGAGTAGCTCAGCACTCCCCCCTGCCTTCACTGCGCATGCATCATTTTGGTGCATTGGCAACGATTCACCGATTATTGCTGCTGGCACTGCACTCCAGTCACCATCTATCTCAGCGACAGATATCTGAAGCTTGTGTAGAACAATCATGTTCCACATAAAAGATGGAGAAGCAATCACAGTGCGACAACAGCACATCTGAGTCTGACACTCTGAGTCTGACTCTCTATACACCCAAAGCGATGAGATGGAATAAAGTGATTATTAACCATCAGATGACAACGTAAAACCTCTTAAATCATCTAAAGTCTGTTTTAAGCAGAGAACAAGGCATCTTTAAGCAGAAAGGAAGCGATAATCTGTTAATTGCTGCTAACGTTCCGCCATTGACGCATGCACAGTGAAGGCAGGGGGGTGCTGAGTCCCTGACAACGGATAAGCAGGTGAGATGAGTAATTGAGTGCGTAATTGTGGGCATGGTTGCTTTGAGTGACAACGGCTCTGGTTCATCAACTTCTCCACTCGTAGCCTCTGAACGAAATGAAACCACTCGCTTTTGTGGCTCTTTGGAGTGTTTTATTACAAACACCTGAAATAATATTGCTTGTTGTGCAGTGAAACGCCCTAACGGATCATCTAAGATGTCTCTGTTGCAATATTAATGCTGAGTGAAATGGTCTTAGTTTCTATTGTATGCTAACAGTGTTAGCACTTTTAGCAGCTGTCAGTAGGTCCACATAACACATGATTACTGGGGAAATATGCGGCGGATAACTTTTTCTGTCCACAGCAAAGTAAACCGTTACAACAACTACCACGCAGCCCACAAAAATATGAATTAATAAACCACAAACCACAGGTTAGCTTGTTAGCTGGTGGTTCGGACTCAGAGAGGGGGGCGTGTTTAGGCTTTTTCCATCACACACGGAGCCCCGCCACTCCACCCCTTTATGCATTAATGAGGTCACAGTCTGGGTGACGTCACACAGGCTTATCCAGTATATATCTAGTCTATGGTCAAAGTACAAGGTGATAAATTCCACACTTTGCATAGAAATGTTCATTTGCACTGTTTAAGCACAAATCTGTGCGTACAACAAATGTTTGATAAATGAGGCCCTAGATATGTACTTCTGTTACATACGTTGCACATCTTTGACACAAATTGATTTAACTCATTGATTAAACTTTGCTTGAGCATGCTTATTGTCAAATTCCAGATAAATTTAGCTATTAAAAGGTTGATTAAATTCAGATTCTGCACAATTGAACACTGAAAAAAAATACAAAACTGTATATCTAAGAGCAGACTGTGACCTTTTCCAAACACTGCTCACACTTTTGCAAGAAATAAATAATGGAAAATCAAACTAATCCCAGTATCAGTGGATTTACTGGAACATGTCGATGCTGAGGGCTGATCCTGAGGAGATGGAGTGAGTCACAGGACCAACATACAGGTCTGCGGCCTGCGTCTGGGTGGTAAACGCTCCTCCTCCTCCTGGTTGCTCCGTCTGCAGTGCACATGCACATTGCCACGTAGTCCACCAGACGGTGTGTGTACGTGCAGTTTCAGATTTTGCTCCCGGAGTAATGGAAACAAAGTATTTATGAAAGATGAGAAAGCATTTGTCTGTTTGTGTCATAAATGTCTGAGCTGAACTTTGGAAGCAGATGGGAACAGAGAAAGGAGAGAGGGAGCACAGTGAAAAAAGACATTAATGCAGAAATGAGTACTTCAGGACCTTTTGTATAAACAGCATTAGATGTTCTGTCTCATGCGCCTGGTTCTGTTTAGAGTGAGATCATCCTGGTGTGAAGAAAATAAACTGTCCTATATACAAAGAATCAAAATGTTGACATCATCAAAATGTCCATTTTATTAAAGAAAATTTGACTTTTCAGTAAAAATTACTTTTGTAGGTTTTCATTTTTCACTATCTATACTATAGTATATAACTCGATAATAATGCATTAATGCAAATTCCTTTTAATGCCACAACTTTTTAAAGCATGATTAACACATACACCTTCTTGGCCCAGTAGTTTGGGACATCAGGAAGTTGCACAGCAGTGTGTAGATGGCTGGTGTACATCACTCATAAAACTGATGCATTGGATGAACTCAATTCAGTTATGAGCAGGATTTCCATCAAATGAATATATGTAGCCCCAACTCAAAGCGCATTCGTGCATGATAATTTAATTTAATTTAGTGGGGCTACATATATTTATTAGATGGAAATCCTGCCCATAATTGAATTGAGTTCATCCAATGAGTCATTTGATACACTCAAAAACTGACTCGTTGGATTGGATTCCATCTAATAAATATATGTAGTCCTAACTAAATTAAGTTACATTATCTTGCTTGGATGTTTTTTATTTGCGTTGGGGCTACATATATTTATTAGATGGAAATGCTGCTCATAATTGAATTGAGTTCATCCAATGAGTCATTTGTTTGTGTGATACACTCAAAAAACTGACTCGCTGGATTGGATTCCATCTAATAAATATATATAGTCCCAACTAAATTAAGTCACATTATCTTGCATGTATGTGTTTTATTTGAGTTGGGGCTACATTAGGCGGAAATCCTGCTCATAATTGAATTGAGTTAATCCAGTGAGTCATTTGTTTTTGTGATACACTCAAAAAGCTGACTCCTTGGATTGGATTCCATCTAATCAATAGAGGTAGTCCCAACTAAATTAAATTACATTATCTTGCATGGATGTGTTTTATTTGAGTTGGGGCTGCATTAGGCGGAAATCCTGCTCATAACTGAATTGAGTTAATCCAGTGAGTCATTTGTTTGTGTGATACACTCAAAAAGCTGACTCCTTGGATTGGATTCCATCTAATAAATTTATGTAGTCCCAACTAAATTAAGTTACATTATCTTGCTTGGATGTGTTTTATTTGCGTTGGGGCTACATATATTTATTAGATGGAAATGCTGCTCATAATTGAATTGAGTTCATCCAATGAGTCATTTGTTTGTGTGATACACTCAAAAAACTGACTCGCTGGATTGGATTCCATCTAATAAATATATATAGTCCCAACTAAATTAAGTCACATTATCTTGCATGTATGTGTTTTATTTGAGTTGGGGCTACATTAGGCGGAAATCCTGCTCATAACTGAATTGAGTTAATCCAGTGAGTCATTTGTTTGTGTGATACACTCAAAAGCTGACTCCTTGGATTGGATTCCATCTAATAAATTTATGTAGTCCCAACTAAATTAAGTCACATTATCTTGCATGTATGTGTTTATTTGAGTTGGGGCTACATTAGGCGGAAAGCCTGCTCATAACTGAATTGAGTTAATCCAGTGAGTCATTTGTTTGTGTGATACACTCAAAAGCTGACTCCTTGGATTGGATTCCATCTAATCAATATAGGTAGTCCCAACTAAATTAAATTACATTATCTTGCATGGATGGTTTTATTTGAGTGGGGCTGCATATATTTATTAGATGGAAGTCCTGCCCATAATTGAATTGAGTTGATCCAAAGAGTCATTTGTTTGTCACTCAAAAAACTAACTCGTTGGATTGGATTCCATCTAATAAATATATGTAGTCCCAAACTATTTTAAGTTACATTATCTGCATGGATGTGTTTTATTTGAGTTGGGGCTACATATATTTATTAGATGCAATCCTGCACATGATTGAATTAAGTTCATCCAATGAGTCATTTTTTTTTTTGAGTGCACAAAACAGAAACAAATTTTTTTGAACAGAAATGCCCGATCAAGGCATTTTTGAGTGATCTGCATCGGCTCAGTTAAACACGTCAACCAGATAAGTGCGCCCACGTTGTCTGCTTCGCTGTATGAACAGCGTCAGCTCTTTAAACAGTGTGTGTGTGTGTCATTCTGTTTCATAAGCACAGAGTGGTGAGAGCATCAGAGCTCCACTGTGAACACTTAAAAAACACATCACTTCAATATACTCTGTGCGTGTTATGACCTTCCTCGTGGCCAATCACGTACCGATTTTCAGTGAAAATAAAGTAGCTTTTGCACGCCGTTGTCTGTTTAACTCATGTTTTTCCAGACAATGCACAGGCGCTGAGCCCCAGAGGAGAGTTGAAAGGGCCCTGCCCCCCGGTTACAGTAAAAGTTCATGACTGAAGATATTTTAAAGACATACATCATTGAGATTGTAGCCTCTCTGCTCTGTGTGTGCCTGGTCCTGTCAGATTTTAGATGTTAAGCAGAGTCAGTCCTGATTAGTACTTGACTTGGAGGCCATTTCGTAAGACGAGGGGCTGTGTGTGTTTCTCCAGGTACAACAGGAGTTGCATCAGGAAAGGCAACGGGGGCATCTCTGCAGTAGCAGAAAGACTAACAATGAGAATGCACAAAACATCATTCCATCATCATTACTTTGAATGTCCTGGATTTACTACGACAGTTTCTGCAGTAAGTGGAATTGATGACACATTAAAAAAAAATCTGGGGACTGTCGGTGACACCAGGTCTGTGTCATGGCACCTGGATAACAAATCAAGTTAAGTCGGGATTGCCTGTTGGGGAAAAGTACAGTGGAGTTTATGTGCACTCCATAGCCACTACGGTAGCCGTGAAGGTCCAACAGGAATCCTGAACATGAGACGGCCAGTGGGACTCTGGTTAAGCCTGTCAAACGGGCTTCAAGTTGAAGTCCAACAAACCTGATTTTCGGTAGTCGAATGCAGCTCCTAGTTTGGCTCAACACATCACACCCTGTGTAATGTGAAGTTCACATCTGGAGCCATAGCCTGTGGGTTTCATCCTGGGAAGTTGCTTTCTACCTTAAACAAATTCATGCCAGTGGCTTCCTTCCAGCTCAGCTTAAAAATCCAATTACGACGGGATAAAGATGATGGGTGCACGTCTTGGTGAAACTGGAAGTTCTTGCATGTTGCATGTTGGCGGAAGAAGTGTGATGGCCACCTCTCCTGTAAATTGATGACTATACAGGAATCTGGTCCAGCACCTGCGACTGGGCAGGCTTAATTAGGTGTACTGCTGCCCACCCTGAATGAAGATGTTGGCTAAACATCAGAAATCACGACCTATGCCTGGCTGGGATACTGCACCCAGTGGGACACCCCCTTCTGTGGACAAAATACGTGAAAATTTCAAACCTCTCATCTTACTCTTGGAACTTGCAATGTCCAAAGACTTCTTGACCTTGAGGATGTGAATCAACTGGAATGACAAGCTGCACTGGTTGCCAGAGAACTTGCGTGTTTGACATCGACATTGCCACCCTGATTGAGACTCGGCTATCTGAGAATACTGGAGCTGACTACACCTTCCTCTGGAAGGGCAAAGACCCAGAGGAACGCCATGGTCCTGTCATTGGCTTTTCCATCAAGAGCCAACTGGTTAGAGCTCATAACCTGGCGTCACAAAGCATCAATGACCACCTTATGATGCTATGGATTCTGCTCCTTGAAAACCATTTTGCTTGCTCTTGGACCAGATGCTGAAGAGAATATCAAGGAAGCACTCTACCATCAACTTATGTCCCAAGCAGAGACCATCTCCTCCCCATAAGGGTCTTCAATGCAAGAGTAGGAAAGGACCACTTTCTTTGGTGAAACATCCTGGGAAAGGAAAGAGTTGGTAAATGTAATGCCAACGGCATCCTTTTGTTCCAGCTTTGCGCTAGCTAAACATGAACTGTTCATCAACTCCCAATTTTAACTCCCCAACATTTCAAAACAACTTGGAGGCACCCACAGTCAAAACATTGGCACATCCTCGACTACATCACCAAACAATGATACAAGAAGGATGTGAGGATCACGAGGCGCATGCCAGGTGCCGATGACTGCTGGACTGACCAAATCCTCATCACCAAACTGATGCTGGCTGTCTGAAGAAGGCACAGGGTCCCCAGAAACAACCATACAAGAAAAAAGTATGACATTGACAAGCTAAAGAACCCATCCATGTCAGACATCTTCAAGATGCTGTGCAGGAAAGTCTCATATCAAACCCAGCTACTGAAACCACGATTGAATCAGAATAGACAACATGTTAGTCATCAGTGTAGCAGCCAAAGAAACCATCGGCCTTCAGAAATGGAAACACAAATACTGGTTTGACAACAATGATGAAGATTGCTGCCTTCATTGATGATAAACACAGTCTTCTTTCCATTCAGTGCACCTCTGCAAAGGGCGTAGAGAATAGGCTCAATGCATGCAGCCGTTGGCACACTTACAACCTGTGTCTTCAAAAACTTCAGCCATCGAATAAAGTGATGGTATATAATGCTATTGTAGTCTTGTCTCTGATCTACAGAGCTGAGCAATGGGAAACGCCCCCCGTAGATGCCCTTTACAAGCAGACCCTTAAGGCGGCGGGCATCAACCCCAAGGGCTGGGAGACAACAGTGAGGCAATGTACCAAATGGAAAAATACCATCCAAACAGGGATGGAACTCTTTGAGGCCAACAAAAGAGCAGACATGGAACCCAAGTGTCAATGAAGAAAAGAGAAGGCTCCTCAATTGTCAAATCACAGCCGAGGGTCAAATGCATCAAATGTCCTTGAACCTTCAAAGCAAGAATCTGGCTCATCAACCACCAGTGAGTCCACCACCACAAACCATGAACTGGAAGGAAAAGGTATACTTGGTTATGAGTAATTACCAGTGACATATATACTGTATTTTTCAGACTATAAATTGCACCAGAATATAAAAATGCCTCTTATAGAGGGAAAAAAGTAACAAACTATAAGTCGTGCTTTAATTTAGGATTTTTGTGGATTGTTGTAGTATACTTTTTATTATTGACATTTATTCTTTTATTATTGTCTAATAGTCTATTACACAAGAGTCTATTTTATGTGTAGAGGGGGGATTTAAGGACTCAAGGAATCTGCTCAAAAGATGTAGCTATGGACTGCATGCTTATAAAACCATGACATATCTCTATCTGCATTAAATCCTAACACTGGAAATGTTTAAATGTAGGTTTCATGGCACAAGCTAAGGGCTAAATGTCTGCCAGATGTTGAATCAGTGATGGCAAAATTGCTCTTGGTTCTATGCTGAATTTAGCATCATGAAAGGGCATCTATTTTTTAACCTCTTAATCAATGACATGCCTCAAAAAGGGCCTTTTGCCACTACATTCCCTTCTTATTGTGCAATTCACATGCATTTATTCACATTCTTTTAGTTCAGTCAGGGGCCAGAAACAAAATTCAGGATTGTGGGAGGAGAATTCCAGCAACGTGGACAAAAGAACTCATCTAATTTCTTGCAGATGTGTCTGCAGTGTGTGAGGGAACGCTCTGCTGCCCTCGCTGAAGGGAAAGGAGTCTGCACAGGAGAAAGTATGGCTGGTTCTGTTGGTCTGGGGTTTTGTATAAGAAAAGGAGGTGATCCAGGAACGTGTGCACATAGTTTGACTCCCTGGAGGAACTGCTGGTATGCAAAAAAAAAAAAAAAAAATCACAGGACATTAGTCATCCTTGCAGCAGAAGCCCTATCAGGGGTTTTATGACGAAAATAAATGTTTTCACTGAAGGTTTCAACTGGGCACGATCAAATTTCTGGAAGAGAAAGAGCAATGAAGCTGTTGGGATCCAGAAGTTTGCATATCAAATGTTCTGGAATTTATACAGAATTTTGTAATTTCTTCCATTTAATGCGCCTTCAACAGACTCATCCACCATCTGAATCGAACTTTTCTCACTTATCTGTCAGCGCTGAACAGCTCAGAGACATCTAAAGGGAGGATGCATATTTTGGATCTCATATGACACTGTTGGACTGTATGCATCCCCCATAGGCTGTGCAAAAAAAAAAAAAAAAAAAAGTAACTCTGCTTGACTGTGTTCCAGTGATTCTTACTGCATAATCTTCATTACCCAAGAACATCCAGCTTAAATATAATTTACAGCACAATTTAATCATTTTAAGTGGACCATTACAACTCAGACATAGCATTTAGTCTGCTTTTGAATCTCAGTTTTGTTCTAAGAAAGAATTTATGCAGAATAGAGATGGGCCGATATCACAAAGGTACAGTTTCAACAAGAACAACAGGAGCACTCAGTGGAGCGCATTCTTCCGCCAACATGCAATAAGCGCTTTAACCCATATGCCCATATCGATTGTTTTTAGCATTAATATTCTACATACATGCAGTTTATTTATTATTCTGACAATTATGTCTTATTTTATGAGACACTGACAAACAAAAGCCTCCAAATATAATAATAATGAAAGACATCAGAAGGATGATGCCCATCCCAGGCACTTTGAACAAACATAACTTCACTTTATCATTTCCTTGTGATTTTCCTAAGTCATTCCATCACAAATGTTGCACTGATCAGTATAAAATTTCAGTCGTTTCTCTAGCTCTGTTGGCTGTGAAGATATAGCAGAAAATGTGTGTTTGTTGACCTTGACCTTGACCTTTGCCTGATCCTTTCCAACAGTCATTTATTTGCCAGATAATATTCCCACCACATTTGGTGAAAATCTGTCCTGATGTTTTTTTTTTTCTGTTATCTTGTGCACAGACAGACACTCTCTCTCTCACACACACACACACACACACACACACACACACACACACACACACACACACACACAGAGGACTGATTGCAATGCCCGGCTTCATCCGCCTGGAGGGAAATAAAAAAGATAAATGGATAAATCAGGGAGCCTCTCCAATCTGGCAACACTGCAGGCCAACACATCTCTGCAGATCTTTGTGATCTCATAAGGCAGAAAAGTCAAAGAAACTAGAGACAAAATGAGAAAAATTTGAGGTTCATGAGTTTCCTTCTTTAATGAGTCTCTCTCTCTCTCTCTCTCTCTCTCTCTCCACAAAATATTACCCAGTCTGTTCAACACATTTTCTTTAGTTATAGGGCCCTATCTTGATGATCTATGGCGCACATAGTGCAATTGTATTTGGGTGTGTCCAACTCTACTTTGTTATTTCCACTGCATGTACTCTGAGCACAAAGTAAGAAGCGTGGAATAAACTCATGAAATTTTCATCTGTTATTCTGTTTAAGTCGAGTTTTTGTGTCGTGGAGGGGGGGGGGGGGGGGCATTAGGACATTGGTGTTCTTTGTGAGTTTTTGGGTTCTGTGTGGTGTTGGGGCTGGCGGTCTGTGCCCTATATCTCATGCTTGTGGAGTTGCCTCACCCCGTGGGGTGGTTGGGTGCACCTTCTCCTTTGGGCACCTCCTCTATGCTCCCTGTGATTACATCTTGCTGACTGGTAGTATGGAACATTTAGCCGTTCACTTTGCATGCCTCCTCCCACTGGGGTGGGGACACTGTGTGCCCTGTGGTGCTGCTGTGGCTCAGAATCCCTCTGTGTACAGTGCCATTTTTGCGGATATGTGACACTGATGCATCTCCCTACATTCTATTTGCATTTCCTCAATGTCTTTGTTGGTGTCCCTGTTATTGATGTCAGTCCTGCTTTTGTCATCATCTGTCACTGTTATTGTCATTGTCATTGTTTGTCTTGTGGCTCTTTTGTGTGTTATCCTCTTACTTTACTGTATGTGGGGAAAATGGGGACAACAAACTGCTGCTGCAATATTAAAATTATGTATATTATTAATGAAAGGAGTCAGAGGTGACTCATACTAGAGTCATATACAAACAAGGGGAGAAAAAGGATACAAAGGCACAGCACCTGACCATGCCTCATTTTTAGACTGTGACAAATGAACAGCAAACACAGGATAGAGAACTTTACCAGTTTATCTACAAACTAAAACACACCAATTGAAATAAATGTGAACAGTAGAGAGTTCTAGCTTGAGTGATACGGCAAATGATATTTTATAGCTTAAGCAGAAGCAATGGGCCCAGGTGCTTCCAATCTACCAATCAGCCACTCTTAAAACATCTCACCTTCCATCCATCCATTCATTTGCTTCCGCTTTATCCGGAGTCGGGTCGCGGGGGCAGCAGCTCAAGCAAAGCCGCCCAGACCTCCCGATCCACACATACCTCCCCCAGCTCCTCCAGGGAAACCCCAAGGCGTTCCCAAGCCAGCCGAGAGATGTAGTCCCTCCAGCGTGTCCTGGGTCTTCCCCGGGGCCTCCTCCCAATGGGACGTGCCCGGAACACCTCTCCAGCGAGGCGTCCAGGGGGCATCCGGAAAAGATGCCCGAGCCACCTCAACTGACTCTTTTCGACGTGGAGGAGCAGTGGCTCGACTCCGAGCTCCTCCCGAGTGACCGAGCTCCTCACCCTATCTCTAAGGGAGCGCCCAGCCACCCTGCGGAGGAAACTCATCTCGGCCGCCTGTACTCGCGATCTCGTTCTTTCGGTCATGATCCGAATCTCATGACCATAGGTGAGGATCACAACGTAGATCGATCGGTAAATTGAGAGCTTTGCCCCCTACTCAGCTCTCTCTTCACCACGACAGTCCGATACAGCGACCACATCACTGCAGATGCTGCACCGATCCGTCTATCGATTTCACGCTCCATCCGTCCCTCACTCGTGAACAAGACCCCGAGATACTTAAACTCCTCCACTTGAGGCAAGGACACTCCACCGACCTGAAGAGGGCAAAGCACCTTTTTCCGCATTTCACCTTCCAACACCTGGATATGAACAAATGAGGGCAGAGCGCACCACAGGGCTGACTGCTCCATCTCTTTGGAGGGTCTTCCTTTGGAATGATTTTGTGTCAAACGAACAGTTTTTTAGGGAAGCATCGCCTGCATATTTTGGACATGTAGCGCATTTCTGTGCATGAAGTAGCATACAGGCACCTCATTGCTGAAGGCACCAGCAGCTGGAGAAGACCCAGCAAATGCTTAGATTTCACCTGGATGGTGTAGAGAGATGGTTAGTTTCAAGAGGTGGGGATGGATGGGTTGAGTTCCTGAGTGATTGCCATCCAGGACTCAGAATGGTTTCATCATGTGGTTGGATGTGGTGATGCATGGCAAATGCTCCTCTGTGCTTGACGCGATTTGACCTCCGTGACAGTTATATTAATGATTTCTTTGGGGATTGGTCCAGGACAGTGGTGCCCACCCAACAAATTAACTGCAATATAAGTCCTACAGGCCTGAGGCCCAGTGTCAAGCAGGTGAGTGACTACAACTCCACACACCATGATATTAATCTACAGGTAAATATACATATGTCTGTAGATTGATTTTTGACTTATGTATGACTTCATCATATGACTTCTGTGTAATGTCATTGTGAAGTTATAAAGTCATTCGTATCCAATCAATTATATATATATCCAGGTAATATTTCTTCCAAGTTTGAAGGAAATCCATCAGGCTGGTTTTGAGTTATCTTGTCCACAAACACACAATGAAAACAATACCCTGCTTCACCGTCACTCAGAGCAAATATCAAGTTCTAAACCAACACAACCCTGCAGTGCCTTATCACATTTTCGTTTCCACTTCAGTTCCTTTTTTGGTGTGCAGTCACTGTTTGCAAAGCGACAGAGTGCAGCATTAACAGGCAGTAAGCCAGAACTCCACTGTCCTCTTCTGAAACATACATACAGTGAGGCAAATAAGTATTTGATCACCTGCCAACCAGCAAGAATTCTGGCTCTCACAGACCTGTTAACTGTTCTTTAAGAAGCCCTCTTATTCTGCACTCTTTACCTGTATTAATTGCACCTGTTTGAACTTGTTACCTGTATAAAAGACACTGTCCACACACTCCATCAATCACACTCCAACCTATCATCCATGGCCAAGACCAAAGAGCTGTCTAAGGACACCAGGGTCAAAACTGTAGACCTGCACAAGGCTGGGATGGACTACAGGACAACAGGCAAGCAGCTTGGTGAGAAGGCAATAACTGCTGGCGCAATTCTTAGAAAATGGAAAAAGCACATGACTGTCAGTCTTCCCTGTTTTGGGCTCCATGCAAAATCTCACTTTGTGGGGTAAGGATGATTCTGAGAAAGTCCAGAACAACATAGGAAGACCTGGTCAATGACCTGAAGCGAGCTGGGACCACAGCCACAAAGATTACATTAGTAACACATGACACCATCATGGTTTAAAATCTTGCAGGGCAACAAGGTCCCCCTGCTCAAGCCAGCACATGTCCAGGCCCGTTTGAAGTTCACCAGTGACCATCTGGATGAGCCAGATGAGGCATGGGAGAAGGTCATGTGGTCAGATGAGACCAAAATAGAGCTTTTTGACATCAACTCCACTCGCCGTGTTTGGAGGATAAGAACAACCCCAAGAAAACCACCCCAGTTTTTTGGGGTGCTTTTCTGCAATGGGGACAAGATGACTGCACCGTATTGAAGGGAGGATGGATGGGGCCATCGTATTTTGGCAAACAACCTCCTTCCCTCAGTCAGAGCATTGAAGATGGGTCGTGTCTGGGTCTTCCAGCATGACAATGACCCCAAACACACAGCCAGGACAACTAAGGAGGGGCTCCGCAAGAAGCATTTCAAGGTCCTGGAGTGGCCTGGCCAGTCTTCAGACCTGAACTCAATAGAAAATCTTTGGAGGGAACTCCAAACCTGAAAGATCTGGAGAAAATCTGTATGGAGGAGTGGACCAAAATCCCTGCTGCAGTGTGCAAACTTGGTCAAGAACTACATGAAATGTCTGAGCTCTGTAACTGCAAAGGTTTCTGTACCAAATATTAACGTCTGTTTTCTAGTGGATCAAATACTTATTTCATGCAATAAAATGCAAATGAATTATTTAAAAATCCTACAGTGATTTTCTGCTTTTTTTTTTTTTTTTTAGATTCTGTCTCACAGTTGAAGTATACCTGAGATTTAAATTACAGACCTCTCCATTCTTAGCATGTGGGAAAACTTCAGTGAAAACTTCAAAATCGACAGTGGATCAAATACTTATTTGCCTCACTGTAACTGGCCGTGTGAGATAGAATCAAATCTCATGAGCAAAGTGATTTTGACATTTTGAAAAACTTGAAGTGCCTTGTCTATTGTGGTCAAGCAGGAGTCACTTTGTGGTCACACTGCAGACCAGAAAGAACTTCCCTGTTTGGAAAAGAAAGGAAAATTAAAGCTTTAAGTTTCCCAAGCTTTAGTGTTAACAGCAGAGTGGTGTTTAAGTTTAAATTAGATTTATCAAAGCCTTGGGGTCAGTGCGGACATTCGTCAACCAAATGCTGTAATTCAAGGATCAAATATCAGCATTTTGCTCAGCTTAGTTTAATTACACCTTTAGGAAAGTTACTAGGGTAATCCCCGTGGATAATTCCACTATAACACAGCCAGAATTCTCCAAAATAAAAATACTTAAAATATATAGTTATTAAATTAATGAAGTATTAAAAATCTCCCAAATAACAACTGCTAGCTATTTTAGGTTTCTTTAGTTGTAGTATTTATGAAATATGAGCACATGAATAAAATAGACTTTATTATGATCACAGGGTATAAATTTGGCTATAGTCTGTTGAATCATTTTCCTTTTTGAGAAAATACTGAAAAACATGTTCCAAGGTCCTTCTAAATTATTTATAGAAAGATAGATAGACAGATCATCATTAGAAAATGCTGTCAATGTGTTGCCACACTCTCTTTATTCTACTAAACAGTGGTTGCATATGTTGTATAATTGGCGCTAGCTTGATGTTAGCATGAACTGAGTCCCTCCGTTGTGAGCGAGGGGATTTATAATGTGCTAAAAAAATACCAACTTGTGGTAGCTAAAGGCCTTAGTGAGGAGAGCACCTTAAAGCAGTGATTCATGACGGATTTATTCATTCACCTGTCTTGAAAACTGGCTAGCTAGCTAATGGTCACATGATCAAGCACAATTACACCATCTCCCACACAACATGAGAAGATCTGTTTCCAGAATCCTTTCTAGACCTCACACGTAGTGTTTCCATAAACACCTTCATAGATATTAACCAGTAAAATGTGATGACATCAGCTACGCAACCGCTGCCCAACATAAACATGAACAACGGAAATGTGCAATCCCAAAAAAAAAAACATTCACAAGAGAAACCTAACTGCAAATACAGACAACACAGAGGAGTATGTAGTCAAGAGAAATGGAAACAAAGACTGAAAGAAGTGCACAGTAGTAATCAACACAACCACCATCATTAGAAGAAGGAGCCGCCTGCTCTGCCTATACAGAAGCAACCCGATCTCATGCCAAGTTCATGAAAGCATCATGAAAAGTGATTTAAACTATTAGTTCACGATACCATTATGAAATGGAGTAGACTTTCATGATGGTGTCACAAAAAAATTTTGTGACGGTATCGTGAAATTTGGGGTGACACAGGGGGAAGGGGGTGCTTTGGGGTTATCGTTAGGGTTAAAATGAGTGAGAGAAGGGTGACCGCATCAAAAAAATGTAATACATTTCGGGAAGGTATCATGGAAAAAAACATGAGACAGGGCTGACCAGAAGATACGCCAGCAAGGAAAGCCATAAACAAGGCTTTAAGACCAGTTAAAAGACCAAGAAGTAAACCAAAGACAACCTGGCTTAGCCTGATAAGCAAAGAGCTGGTATAAATAAACATGAGATTGTGTGAAGATAGCCTAAAGGAAGTTCTGCAATTAGCCAATGATAGAAAAACTTGGAATGCTGCTATCGGATGGGGGTCACACAATGCAATGCTAATGGGCTAATTTTAGTGTAGTGGTATTTTAGTCCCAAGCATCACATAACGTGATACTAACGGGTTATTGTTAGCATAAAAAGTCACAAGTGTCACTTAATGCAACACTAACAGGCATCACATAATGTGATGCTTATGGGCTAATGTTAGCATGAACAGTCTCCAGCATCACATAATGCAATGCTAACAGATGAATGTTTGCATGACCTGAGTGCTTACATTGTGAGAAATTTGATTTATAATGTGCTTTTTTAAAAAAATTAAAAAATACCATATTTTGGGGGGTATAAGTCGCGGGGGGGGGGGGGGGTTACTCACTTGAGAGGCCCTCGAATTATATATAAAAAATTCACATGTTTGTTATTAATAATAGAACTTACAATGACTGTTTATATAGAACTTTCCCAAGAATCAAAGCACTAAACAAAATAAATTCCAATAATAAAAGAATAAATGCCAGTAATAAGAAATACACTACAACAATGCACAAAATCCCAAATTAAAGTGATCATAACACAGAAAACTTATAGTCCGGTGCAACTTATACATGTTTTTTTCCTCTTCAAGAGGCATTTTTTGACAGGTGTGACTTATACATTTGTGCATCTTATATGCCAAAAAATTTGATACTTAGAGTAAAAATATTAGTGCATGTATTCAGGTCATTTTACATGTTGCTTGAAAAAATTACAGTCTAACTATATGTGATGTTTTGTTGTTTTTTGAATATTTCATCACAAACTAACTAAAACCAAAACTAAAGGCCCCTTCATACATAGTGCGAAGTTTGGACGAAGTGCACACTTAGTCTTAGTGCGCATGACGCAGGAATCATGTGCAAACCGTGTAATGTTGTCCCTGCCTCTCACGCCTCGTACACCTGTTGCTACAACTATTTGCACACACAAGCGCCTGAAAGACAAAGTGCACGCTGTGCAAACCCATCGCACCTTCTCGCGGCAGGTGCCAGCCAAATTCCAGGTGACACACACGAACATCTAACACCGCTCGCATGGCACTTAGAAAATGTGTGGCCAGTCACACTACTGGCATGACAAGAGACTGCAGGCAACCACTGTCGTACTGCTGTGAAATTTGTCTAAGTTCCCCACAAGTGTGACTTTGCAAACACACACACTGACACGTGGGTGTGTACACTCTACTCACGAGAGGCATGGCTTCTGACAGAAGCAGCTGTGGTGATCTGTCATTCTGGACAACACCTACTATGTTTGGACAGTTATGGACAAACAACTATCCACTTTGAGGTGTGTGTGTCTGATTGCTGTATTTACGTGGACATAAATAAAAACATATATCGCCATGGTGGCAACAAGCTGCAGCAAACAAGCGCGCATGAAGTGACACTGGCATCCCCCCCAGGTTGAAACGGACCGTCAGATCAGAACATGCAGCGGGCGATCTGACCGTCATGTCACCCACGTGAGCTCTGTTCCACATGATGCAGTGTCTGTGCTGTGGCGCGCCGTCCACAAGACACGCGTGATGGGCAGAACACGCGCGCGGCTGACTGGACGCACCTGACCAGTAGATGTGGACATCAGAGTACTCTGCTTCTCATTCATGTCATTTCATGACTGTATGTCTGTGACCACGGGTCATCACCAGAGGAACAGATGGCTCATATTTGTATTGCTCGCTTGATAAATGCAGTGTTTTTATATGGTATGCGACTTTAATTTTTTTTGTAATACTTCCATGTCCTTCCTGATATGAGGCAGATTCCCGTAACTCCCAAAGAACAGCTCTGTAGCTCAGTGGTAAAGTTGCTGACTGGTGATCAGAGCTTCTGGAAGGTGCGGGTTTGCATTCAGTGGGTGGTATGTGTTTTCCTTTTTTTTCTTTTTTTCTTTTTTAATTTATTCCACATAAGCAGCGCAATTTGGTTCCACAGGTACCAGCTGGTTTTATTTTTTATTTCTTCCACATAAGCGGCACCATGTGCTGCACCTTGCACTGTTCTTGCTCGTAAGACACTGGCGCATGCACAAACTCTCGCACCGGGTTCATGCACGCCTGCCCTTCAGTGTGATGTTTTGTGGGTCACTAATTTTGAACTGTTTTGCGCTGTTTTGCCTTAATTGACCAGATGTCGACCAAACTTTGCACTATGTATGAAGGGGCCCTACAGTAGAACAGACATACAGGTGCCTTAGAGAATAATGGTATACATGGTACAAATCTGAGGTGATTCTTTTTCACAAAAGCTCAAAAATAGGCTGAATTTGTGAAGGTTTGCAAGAGAAGATTTGACAGAGAAAAAAAATGAAAGCTTGCAGAGCCACTAAAGACTAGTGTTTAGGCTTGAGAGATCGTGGAGTGGATGAATGAATGCTTCTGGCCCACTGAGCTGCAGTTTCTTAGTTCATCCAACAGTCAACGGGAAAGAGTTATCACCATTTTTGTCGATCTAGCAGGAAAAAAAAAATTCTAGGAAAGGATGAAGACAATACGAAGAAACATTATTCATTTTATATGCATGTTTGTGTTTCTCTTGTGCATGTAGCATGCGTGATAATAAAGTTCCCAGCTTGTTAACGCGCGCCAAACGCCTCTCAGGGGTCACGTGCAGCCGTCAAACACTCCGTGCTGAGAATGATCAGGACTCACCGACGTTATATGAGCAGTACACTTGTTTAACACAAAATTTTCAGAACTACTCCTCCTCCTCCTCCTCCTCCTCCTCCTCCTCCTCCTCCTCCTCCTCCTCCTCCTCCTCCTCCTCCTCCTCCTCCTCCTCCTCCTCCTCCTCCTCCTCCTCCTCCTCCTCCTCCTCCTCCTCCTCCTCCTCCTCCTCCTCCTCCTCCTCGGAGGATCTCCGCGCTGCACAGCACTATGAACGCGCGCGGATGCCTTTAAAATTTTTGGTCTGCTCGCGCGGCTCATCCTGCCGCTGGAGATGTTTTATTAAGTGCACCCGTGCATAAAATATCCGCTGGTAATTGAGTTCATAATGGGATCTCGCCTATTTGGCACGCCACTTTACGCATATGCGTGCTTCTATTTATTTGTTTTCACGCCGCAGGCTGCGCACTCGCAGAGGGATCCGAGAGGGAATAATCAACGGGCGGCGCTCCGGCAGACCCTGCAGTGGTCACACAACGGCAAGGTTTTTAGCATTTTAAGTCACGGCTCCGAGTACCAGCCGCCGAGGCGGCGGGGCGCACCTCAGGAGCAAGTGCAAGCCAGACCTCTCACCATCATCCGAGACGCGGACGCCACACAGACGGACACCGCGAGACAAACGCCGGTGGGGCAGCAGCAGCAGCCTCTCCGGGCGCCTTCCGCTCCTCACAGTCCCCGTGGGCTTCCAGGTCCACTCCACAGGTTCCTGAGAGGGCACGAACCCCGGCAGCATCAACGCCAGCGTCCCAGAGAGCGCACGGAAACGCGCGGGAACAGCGGAGCCAATGAGACCAAGGAACAGGTCACGGCCAGTCCTGCTGTACCGAGGAGGGAGGACATGATGGTCGGAGATGACCCCTATGACCCCTACAAGTCTATCGATGGTGACAACCCTTATTACAATCACTACGATGTTTACGAGAGACCAAGACCCAGACCCAGACCCGGGTATGGCACAAGGTATCATCAGTACGGTAAGAGAGGAGAAAGAGCAAATATCAGTCTGTCAGTCATCTGGCACAAGGTATCATCAGTATGAAAAGAGTAGAAGAGCAACATTAAACCAGAAACGTCACATGTGCATGAAATATGCTGACGATATAACCGTCCATCCTCTGGGTAGTTATTAATCTATAATTACAGACCACAAAACATTACTAAATAGCGCAAAGTGCTCATTAAAATTTCTAAAAGCCTAATACAATGTATTTGCCAAATATCAGCAGTACTTCTTTACAACCTATGTTGATTTTCATAAACCATTTAATTTGGTTGACCAGCCTGCCTCTTGGACATCCTGAAAATTTGCAGGACCCCCAACAAGTTGCTGGACGTTCATAACCAGCCTATGCAGGTATGGTGTTCATCAGGGATGTTTTCTGGCTCCTATAGAATGTTAGAACTTTGCCTGGAGTGAGTTTTAGGTACAGTTGTGGAAACCAGCCTTTGCTGGTGAGGAAGGTTGTACTGAGCTTGATTTTGCTGATGATGCTGTGATTTCTATATGGGATTGTAGTAACTTGAGAAGCTGAGTAAGGAGTCAGAGTGTCTGGATTTGCAATTGCCCTGGAAAAGACGCTTAATCTGCATTGTTCCTGCTGCTCTGCTGTAAATTGGGACCAACCCCGACTGGGGAAGTAACCTACCATGGACTGGCTTCCCACCCGGGGAGAGTCGTAGACTCTCACAAGTTCCACAGTAAGGAATCTTGGGAATGCACTGGCGCCAGTGGACTTCAGAGCATATATAGGGCTTACTCCACAAGGCATTCATCTCACAGGTCAACCTTGTGCAGAAATTTTATTTGAGTTGTTGCTTTGTATTTGTAGTTAGCACAGACAACGGAGAAGCTACAGCAATATTGAATGCATTTGAGTAAGTGTCTGAAATGTAACATAAAAGACCACACAGTTTGTCTGCATTCCATATTTCTTAGAAAGCATTCTAGTTGTAGGAGATCACTGGCTATGATGTTAGTGGGAGGGGTTTTTGTTTATTTGTCTACAAAATTTAAGCTCTCTTTTGTTGTGACACTGTGACATAATGTTTCAGTAAGAGTCCTTCATTCCCATCTGCCCTTCCCTTTCTTCTCTGCTCATCCTCAGGTCAGTTTTGGTGTCTCTAGCTTAGCCATGATTATTCTTCTCCATGTGGTTTTTCATCTCCCCCCTTTTTTTACTTGTGGTGTCCATTCTAGATCTTTTTTGGAAGGTTGTGGCATCCTAAGGACGTAACTCAACCATCTCATTCTGTGGCATCAAATCTTCAATTACAATGTCTTAATTTAACTTTGGTTTCTCTTGTAAAGATCATCTTTGGAGATGTTCACTGGCCAGAAGATGGTCATCATAATATCTGTCAAGGAATATGTCTTTCCTTTTTAATTTTCTTACATGATGACATTCATGTGAACAACACTAGCTTACTGAAATTGTGCATAACCCTTTTAAAGCTACAGTGTGTAGGATATAGTGTCATGTAGTGGCAAGGTTGCAAATTGCAGTATATCATCATGAATCATGATTTTTCACTTCACATTTTCTCTTCATTGATGACAAGGATTCATGCTCCCTTTCCTTCTCTTGTGATTACCACTATGTATGCCTCCACTTCAAAAATTGATGGTGATCAAATAGCGCCCGCCCAATATATTGGTTGGCCAATACGAGCCTTTCACACCCATATCAGTATTTGCATTACTGTTATTTTAGCTAATAGGAAAACTTTCATTTTACCCAATAAATAATACAGAAAAACACTTTGGCTGTTGCAAATGGTGTCATTACATAGTTTGTCCAGCAGAGAGCGCTCTGATAGCATTATTGTTATGTCTGCCAAGGACGTAATGAAATCGGCTGTGTTTATTTATTTATTTATCTGTCTGTCTGTTAGCAGGACTGCGTCAAAACTACTGCATGGATTTTGATGAAATTTTCAACTGATACATATTAGGCCATGGAAGACTCCATTAAATTTTGGAGGTGATCCAGATTCTTGATCAAGATTTCACTTTATATAGACTTTGAGGGATTACGTCAAAACTACTTCACGGATTGTCACCAAATTTACACCACAGAAAGATATTAGGGCATGGAAGACTCCACTGAATTTTAGAGGTGATCCGGATCAGGATTCTGGATTAAGATTTCACTTTACATAGGCTTTGAAGGATTATGTCAAATCTACTTCAGGAATTCTCACCAAATTTGCACAACAGATATATATTAGGGCATGGACGATGCCACTGAATTCTGGAGAAGATTCAGATCAGGATTGGTGGATGTCAGAAATCTCTATTTGCTCTTGTTTACAATGCTGTCTAGGATGACTGGGAACCCCATCAACCCGTGGTCACATTAGCTACAGGAGACAGAGGCAAAGCGACCAGCTGACATTCATTTTCAGTCAGTCTGCATTTTACAGTGACAAGAGACTGATGGTTGCTTTGCCACCAGCTAGGTATAGAAGTCTATTTTATGAAAATTCTGAGCAATGTGACATGGTGACTGCAAATGAGTGACGGCAGCGTGACATACGTTGGTTGATTGCAGGAACAACACAATCCAAGATAGCAAGATAAAGATTAGTGAGAAATAAGCATTTTTATATATCAGTATTGTAATTTATTTTCTCCCTAATATCTGTATCAGTGTAGTGGCTGCACTCTGAGTTGTGTTGTTAGGACTCCGCCCATTCATTCCCTTTGGGATGCAAACTCACGATCTCTGGCATGGGAGTCAGACTCTCTAACCAGAAGGCTAAAACCCAGGGCTCTGGCCATGTGACCAGAGAATCCTTTTGAGCTGTTGGGAGTGAGGTTTACTAACTACATATGCACAGCGACACCTGCAGGCCTCCGTTACATCAGCATTGGGCCTCCCAAAAAATCCAGTATGATTGGGCTCTATTCTTAAAAGTATTAGCCTTCACTAACAACCAGCACATAGTGTATAGGGATGCAAACATTGATTCCTCTTCCTTTTCCTTCGGTTTTCCGACGTGCTACAAAATGCAAAAGACAGAGTACATCCCTTTTGAGTTACTGTATAAACATGGTGGTCCAACATGGCGACCTGCTCCGCTCCCATGTGGATATGGAGGGCTCAGTGTAAGCTCATCAAAACACTTTGGTTCATTGTTTGCAGGTAATATACACAAATGAACAGAGGGTTATGAGAGCTGTATTCCATTTCCACTAATAAACGCCCCTAAATCCTACACACTGTAGCTTTAAACAAGTAATCAGTTATACAATTGTGTTTCGTTGTCATTGTAGGTGTGCCAGATCTGGTAGCTGACCCGTACTACATCCAGGTTGCTGCTTACGTCCAGAGGGTCCCGATGTACAACCTTAGATGTGCAGCTGAAGAAAACTGTCTGTCAAGGTAGACCGCTGAATGAGAGAGAGAGAGAGAGAGAGAGAGAGAGAGAGAGAGAGAGAGAGAGAGAGAGAGAGAGAGAAAGCAGGGCTGTGGCAGCCAAGTGTGATTCATAAAATTCTGAGCCATAACAACTACCTAAAGTGTTTGTGGGTGAGGGCTGCCCAGTGGAACCATGAGACGAGGTAAAATTAACTGAACTCTTCCACTGATGGTACATGGGCGGAATTCAGTAAAGTTTAATCATAGTTTGCCTCAGGAAAGAAAGCGCGACTGGTAAACACATTATCGAAAAGTAACCCAAACAACCCCCACGCCTCCAAATTATTTTTCCACCCGTCATTTAAGCATAGTCTGCCATCATCTGCTGCTGCGCTGAGAGAGGCGGCGGGGGGGCGGGGGGTTGTTGCAGCAGGAAAAAATATCTTAGTGATGTGACTGTGTCCACGTTTCACCCTGCAGTGTCCTTTTCTGTGGTTTGTAGCTCAGCCTATAGATCCAACGTTAGAGATTACGACACCCGCATGCTGCTGAGGTTCCCTCAGAGAGTCAAAAACCAGGGCACGGCGGACTTCTTGCCAAGCAGGCCACGGTATTCCTGGGAATGGCACAGCTGTCACCAGTGAGTATGCGGTGTTCCACAGAAACAGTCTCTGACACGTGTCTTTTCTGCATCACTCAGACCAACATGCTGGCTTCGATTACAGTCATTTTCTTCAAGTATGCACGCATGATAAACCGGTTTTAGAAGACTGCACATGAGAAATGTGGTCCTCTGTGACCGTGGAGTGAAAGCATTGAGATGCAGACAGAAAGAAAATAACATTTTTGACCTTCATTTACACATATTGTATAACCAGATGTGTGACGCGTATATATATATATATATATATATATATATATATATATATATGAAACAGATTAAAGTGTGGACATATATTTAAAGTAGAACAATAGAACGCACACCTCCACTAAGACTCCACAATCCACTTTAGTTTAAGACACAAACCGAATTCCAAACCCAAGAGTAGTATCTCACTGGACTGTAGGCGATAAACTGTGAACGGCACTCGCGAGGGAGTTTCTAAAATGTCTCAAAGCGTTATCGGGGGTTCTCAGTTTCCTTGCATGAGTCGCAGGGCCTCGCTCTCACGTCGCAAGAATTTTGAACATGTTCAAAAAATTTGTGAGATAAATTTTCTCTCAAACAGGCATTTCAAACCCTTCTTAGTTTAGTTTCTGTGAGTCAGAAAATGCACAAAATGTGAGACAACTTGTGAAGTGTTGGCAACACACGCTTTCGTTTATATGATCAGAGATTAGCTTTTAAGGATTACGTCAAATTTCTTCACGTATACAGCATCACAATTTAAAACCAAGATCTGGAAGACACTATTTTGTTTCAGCTTGTGAATTAAATATCACGTTGCAACATCTTGATCAGTCGGACTGTTTGGATCAGTATGCAATTATTGCACTGTGTTGTGGAATCCGGATCCAGGTAAAGTCCCAGCCATGATGTGAATCACATACCTTTTATTTTGAGTCCTCGTCAACCCTTGGCGGGCGTCGGAAATCTCTGCTTGCTCTTGTTGGGTTTCTGACTTTGGTCCTGTTCACTGACCTTTGATCCTGTTCACCGCACTTTTATGCTGATCACTAAACATTGATGTTCAATGCAGATCTTCGAGAGTGATTGCTGACCCTTTGACACTGGTTGCTGGCCTTTGGTCCTTTGACTCTTGTGGCCTTCTGTTGTAATGTCAGCAAATGTGAAACAATAAAATGAAATTCTGGATCTGCCACTTGAGTCTGACTTACTGCTAAATTTAATGGGTTCTCAACACTCAAGGCTGAATTTTGGCCCCAAAGTGGAAGTCATATTTCTTGTAGTGTGTTAACATCCAACTTTAGAGCAGAAAAAAAAAAAAAAACGGTTTTGGTCTTTATAGATAGTTTCTGTCTCCACAACAACTGTACGGGGGTGAATTATTTATTTTTCCTTCTAATTTCTTAGCTTAAGACGGTTTAAGCAACAAATTTCTGTAAAATTGTTTGTGTGGTTGCTTTGAGTGACAGCTGCTGAGTTCAGCGATTCCTCCTCCTCTCTTAGCCTCCGCTGTTGTTGTGACTGTTTGGTGAATTTTATTCCAAACACCTGGAATAATGTTATGTGTCGACGCGGGTTGAGGAGCGGACCTGCGTCAGACGGAACCCAGCGCTAAAAATAACCAGAAAGCGGTTCCAAAACAAAACAATTTATTTTTTACCCTCTTTGGTGCATAACAATGTGTACAAACTAAACAGCGTCTTTCTGGTGGAGTGACTGTTAGCACGCTCTCCAGCGCCCGTAAGGATCAAAGCCCGGCGCTCCTGGACCCACTACCACCGCCAAACACCCCCCAGGTGGACACGACAAACTGACTCTCTGTGAAGCAAAGAAGAGGTGAGGTAAGTCAGCAGTTACAACAATATCTTTCAAAAGACACACGCTATCAGCAACACATTCAGGTCTATATCTTTTTTTAACTTTATGCAAATGAGCAGCTTCTCACAACAAGTGGAGGATCACTTATCCGCACGCCACAGCAGTGAGAAGCAAGCTGCACAATTCTCATCACAATTCAAGAATACTGTGTAACAAAACACCAAGTTACTATCAACAATTAGTCAAACACTTAATCACCTTTGATGTGTGCTGACAGCATGTGTCCTCACCCTTCCTTGCTTCACGGGCTTGATGTGTCAAACCCAGGCTCGGTCCTCAGCATCTCACAAACGAACATCACAAGGTCGAGTTCCCGGCAGTTCTGCTTGAATCACACATGACTTAAATGCAGAACGCCATCCAATTATCTGCTTCAGCTGAAAGTCTTTAAGGTTGCATGTGAGCACCATTCACAGGTGCTGCACATGATGTTGATGAGGGTGAAGGATTCTTCAGCCAGCACCTTCTCCACAGACAAATCAGCTCTCATGCCACCTGGAGAGCAAAGAAAAGAAAAGAACACCAAAATATCCAGCCACACCCCCCAACACACAACAGAATAATATGGCTTGTTGTGCTGTGAAATGTCCTAACGGATCATCTAAGACATCCCTGCTTCAACACTGATGTTGAGTGAAACGCTCGTCTTATTTAATGTTGTATGCTAACGGTGTTAGCATATTTAGCAGCTGTTGGTAGGTCCACTTAATGCTTATAGCCTTTGCTGTCTGCACCAAAACAAACTGTTATGAGAACCACCACGCAATCCCCTAACATATGAGTTAAAGGACATGTCTCATGTTTTTTAATGACCCAGTTAGCAAGACAACATAAAAGTATTCATGATTGTAAGTCTTTCCGCACACATGTGCTAATAATTAGTGATCACTGATGTATTTTATTCTCTCACTCTGTGTTAGCAGGTGCATTTCTGGAAAACTGCTCACTTGGCAATTCTCGGCATTTTTCGGCATGTTACGCACATTTTAGAATAAGCAGGAACATCCTGATGACTGACAAACAGAGGGAAACAGACCTGCGTCATCTGAAAATGAAGCTTCTGAGCTGCCGTTCGAAAGTGATGGCTCGGATTTACAGAGGATTTACAGACAAGAGACGACACAATTCACCCCGAAACTCTTAACTTTTACAGAGTGTCAGATTTTGAAACCTAAAGTGAGGTGATGTGCTGTTTGCGTGGATGCTGGTGAGGGCCCCTTCACACATAGTGCGAATTTGGTTGATTTGCGCATAAAGTGCACATGAAACAGGAATAGTGTGCAAAACATGTGAAATCATAGCTGCCTCATACACCTGTTGCTACAACTGTTTGCACACACCAGTGGCTGAAAGACAGAGTGTGCGCTGTGCGAGCCCATCGATCCCTCTTGCGACAATCATTGTCGACCTGGCAGTGAAATTTGTCTACGTACCCCATGACTGTGAAGTTGCACATGTGGCGTGCCAGAGTGTCAGCTCCCCCCCACAACATATGCGTGCGTGTGTTTCACGCGCTCCCCTCCTGCAGACAAGGCAACTCTCAACTGATCACAGAGTGACATCTTGGTCTGTGCACTGACAGGACAGGGGGTGTGGCTGGACAGGTGTTAAGACATCTTCGGTTCTGGACATCACAGCTCCAGTAAATGGACCATGTTTTGAAAGACACGCGCGTGTGCTTGTGTGGAAATACATAAAAACAGTCCGTTTGGACAAGCAGCAGGTGATCTGAATGTCACATCTGACAGGACACGCGTCAAGCCATGAGGGCTGTGAGCGGTTTGCTGCAGGACCAGGATGACCCAATAGTATGACAAATACGCCACTTTCGTATCAGCAGAAGTATGCTGTACCAAATGCTATTTGGTCAGTTATCACAGCATTTTTTTGTTTTTGTTTTTCTTTTAGAAAATACATTTATCTGCTTGTTGATTTTAGCCATTTCACGCTCTTGTTATAAGACAGTGATTGTAGTGCAGTAGTAAAGTTTCCATCTGGTAATCAGAGCATGTGGGTTCAAATCATGGAGCTGTATATGAGTACTAGAGAGCGTAGTCCCAATGCTGCACACTAAATGAAAACATCCCTTCATGGACAGCGACATGACATCTCCTAACTGGGCAAAATATTGATGAAGTACCCGGATGTTAATGCATTTTCAATGGAGATTCGCGACTGAACACACTCAGAAAAATGCTCGCAAAATATGTGTTAAAATGCCATTTTGACCTGGATATCGAGCCAGTAAAATTAAATTATGTCAGGAAAGTATTAAACTTACTCTGACACACACACATTCCCAAATATTAGTATTGAAAGTTACATGGATCTGCGCTGTTAAACTACGCTGCTTGGCTGAGCTGCTGCTGTGTTCAACGCAGCTTGTCTCCTAAAACCATTACAATACATTTATATATATTATATTTTTACACAATTATCCGTTATTGACCGAGTTTCATTCATGAAGTTAGTGGTGTGCGTACACATCTCTATGTGTGGGTGTGACTGTGAGCGGTACAGCGCGGGTCATTATAATCTCATTATTTTAAGGTGCAAATTAAAAAAATCACTAATGACAAGTATTTTAACTCGACATTGGTCTAGCAGTGGAAAATATCAACTAGACATAAGTGAAGAGTTAATGGTCCATGTCATCAGGTGACACAGGTACGGCAGGAAACATACAGCTGTTTATCATCCAAATATCACGGACAAAGTGACAAGAATAACCAAAACCACTTACTTATGGAAGGAAATATTGTCTCACTTGTTCCTCTGTTTGTGGCTTTGCCAACATGCGCAGCTTTCCGGCATATTCCACCTGTTTCTTGACGAGACTAAGTGAACTTCTATGCACGCAAATCACTAACTTGCCCGGAATTAAAATAGCAATCACGCCTCCTTGTCGGCACACGGCTCAGCGCGACTGCGCTCTCTAGTTTTTATATACAGCTCCATGGTTCAAATCCTGTGTGGCATTTTTTCTTTAATTTAACCAGGGTTATTTAACCATGGGGTTTTGTATTGCGTCCCCTTTTATGTATTATTTATCAACCCAGTGATACTCACTAATTATACAGCTGGATTTTATTTTATTTTCCTCCACATCAGCGGTGCGATGTGGTACACCCCTTCCCATGGAACACAGTGCAAGCGGTGCAATGTTTCATGGTGCGCTCATACGAACTCTACCGCCATGAGTCAGCCTGAGTTGTACATATTCACACTATGAGTGAAGAGGCCCTTAACTGAAGCTGTGTACATAGACGTGGAACATCTGCATGATGCTGTTTTAACAGACTGCCTGTACACGGAGATGGATTTGTTACATTGGAAAAAGTCAGAATACATTATTTCCAAGAGTTAATGGACGTTATTTTACGTGTCACAATCGTGACAGAACAAAATGTGAAGCTGCAGCCGGCAATCTTGCGCATGTGCATGCTTCTTTGATCATGTGGAGTTTACATTTGGAAATAAATCTATAACACGGTGAGTCTGGCATGTTCAGGATTTTACCCCTTTTGTGTTTTGTGGCAAGCTTTTTTTTTTTTTTTGTTACTTTGAGAAAGTGTGTGTGTGTGTGTGTGTGTGTGTGTGTGTGTGTGTGTGTGTGTGTGTGTGTGTGTGTGTGTGTGTGTGTGTGTGTGTGTGTGTGTGGTGTTACTCGTTGCTCCTGTCAGCTTCTGCCACTGTGAACATCTGCACAACGCTTTTTCGCCGGAAGCAGATGTGTTTTTTTTTTAGATTTTATTGATAACAACACTCATAATTACTCGTGCACAAAGCTGATCCTCCAGCAGATATTGTTACTGACAGGCTGCGTTTGTGGCTCATGGCTGCAGGTGCACATAAACCTTCTCAGAGCTGCAGCTTTTACAGTGACTGCATTAACCTGTACCTCTGTTCTTAACGTTAGCAGCTACATTCTACTGAAGCGCACCCTGGGACGCTTCTAGTAGCTACGTCACTTGTCGGAAAAACACGAGTACTTTGTTTTCAGACATCTCCATAGCTGTTTTTTTGCGAATGCCGTATACTTTGAAACCGGTCACGGAAGTGCACAAAGTAATCCCAGTGGATCACTGAATGGCCACTAACAGCCTAAACCTTAATTGTTATGATTTCGGTGCAACATGTCCCTAAATAAACACCCAAACCCAGGTTAGCCTGTTAGCTGATGCTTCAGGTTCAGAGAGGCCGGTGTATTCAGGCTTTTGTCATCACACAGAGCCATCCATTTACGCGTTAATGAGTTCATCATAAATCAGTGTCTGTGTGGGGGGAGGGGTGGCTCTCAATATGGCAACACCCAGGTACGGGTGTCATTTCGGCTGTTCTGGATCCCTATAGAAAACCAATGGGCGATGTTATGCAGGCTTGTCTAGTATACGTATATTCACCTTATTCAGCCAAGCCCACTTTTGCAACAGAGGCATTTCAGTTTTGTTTTAGGACTTCCGGTGAGCGGTGTTTTCAATATACAACAGTGGAAGATATTCCATGGGTAGAAACAAAAACCTTTTTGAAAAGCTCAAAGGGATCGACTCTTGCTCACCCACGGGTCATAAGAGAGTGGGAAGATGACATAAAAAAGTGGCCCTCGATTATTTTTAACTACGTTATGTTGTCACTCGGTGTGGACGATTTGGCTATGAGGAACTGCGAGCTTCACCCCGCACAGCGCCACTGAAGCTCGTATAAAAGCACAATCAAGTTCAAATACTACTCGACAAGTAGTACCACCATAATGCCAAGATTACATAACGTTAATATACGTATGGTGTTATTTCATCAGAGGTGGAAGAAGTACTGAAGTTTTGAGTAAAAGTAGAAGTACCCTGCGAAATATTTACTCAAGTAAAAGTAGAAGTAGTACACCAAAAATGTACTTAAGTAAAAGTACTAAGTGCTAACTTTTAAATTTACTTTTGAGTACAAAAGTACAAGATTCAAGTACAAAAGAACAGATTCTACCTTTGCAAAATCAAATCTTAATGCTATTTTAAAATATTGGGCTACTCGGCCACACCTGCTGAGCCTGTCAAGTCATAATCTGCACATAGCCCAGCTCTCCACAATTTCTCTTATACTCACTCGACTGGTAAGCCACTGAAAGCCGAGATAGGCATGTCCCAACTTGTCCTCTGACACGCCGAAACGGAGGTGTTCTTTGTCTCGCTCCATCAGCGAATCCATTGTGAAGCGCGAAGCCTCCGCGCGGCTTTCCATGACAAAATCTCTTGTTAAAAGTGAAATCTGCCGGAAAAATGGTTGATGTCCAGCTCTTGTGATAACCAGAGAAATTGCACACAATGGTCCGGAGCCATACAGCCATCCGTTTCGAAATGACATGGTCGTTTCTGCCTGTCGATTGCGGCTCGGAGTGCGGCGCGCCGTGCGCCATTGTGGGCCGTCCTTAAAGCGGTAGTAACACTCCTTAATCTCTGTGACGCCCAAAAAATTTTCACTGAAAGCCAAATGAATTTTTCGAATGGTTTCCAGCTGCCTGTCTTTAACAGTTTCTGAAAAAATTCTGATGGAGCAAAGCCCAAATCATTCCGCCATTTCCTCGCAATGAAAAAAACGACGAGAGGGGTGGACCAGTGCTCACTCAAAGCCTGCCCACAGGCGAATGACGCAACCGACAGGCGTGAAAAAACTCACACATGCGCACGAAGGTTCAAGCTTGGCTGACGTAATAACATATGAATCAAATCCATATATTTTTTGCAGAAAATAAAAAGGTCCATTACTTTTCTAACAGGCCTCGTATACAATGCTAATTTTCCTTCACTTTGTCTGCCAAAATGGAAGGGGGTAGACCTTTGGTGCCTCAGCCACTGTGTTTTCAGTGCAGAGCTAATCTTGTAAAAAAAAAATGCAGCTTTCCAGTTTTACAACTACAAGCTTAAAACATTTAAATACAGTTACAAACCACTTGTGACCCGATGTTACCCAGTGACCTCATGTTATCTGAATACATTATTTGCTCTCAAATTAGCGTAGTCCAATTTCTAAGCGGGCTATACACTAATTTAGCTAACATTAGTGCTAGCCAGAAAATAATTGTTACATGAAATTTGTGCATTTGTATTGGACAGTGTTGAGAAACACTTTTAGAACAGTTTATACTTCAGTGGCACAGAATTTTATAAAACTGGATAACATAGCTGCATTAACATCATTAGCTAGCACATGGAGAACATTGAACATTTAGCTGAGTTGGCCATGTTAGTTTGATAGCTACCACACCAGGGGACCCACTGTGATGGATTTAACCTCTCTTCTTGGAATTACCAGCAGGCTATATAAAATTATAAGACTGCAGTTGCATGTATCCCACTTTTATCAGCTCCACCAAGGCTGTTCTCTGTTCTATAGCGTTTGTCTGTCTTTACTTAGTTTTCATCTGATTTACGTTACATTTGGTGACATGGCCGATCTTGTCAGTAGGAGGCACCCATTAAATGCTGGTATTTATCAAGATCCAGATGTTATACTTGATCAAATTCCCCATTATGCATGTCTTTTTATAAATGTTTTTGATCCATTTCTGATAAAAGTTTAGATTCCCTCCTTGAACCTTGTTGTAACGGTCAATCTTGTCAAGAGAAGAAACACGTTTTTTACATTGATTGGAATAAATATGTGGATTGTGGATCTCTCTTTATTTTTTATTTTTTATATTTATACAAAGGTAAGGAGCTATTTGATCAATTTTGTGTGAAAGTGACGTGACACGGACCCACAACAGGGGGCGTTAATGAACGGACAATGGATAAGCCAAAAAGTAACAATTTAATGTTGTGAATCGCACAACAACGTACAGACAATAACAATATGGTGGACTGTCAATCATACACCAGGTGACGTGTGGGCAGGCTCGACGATAGAAGACGCCTGGAGAGAGAAGAGCTGGATCCCCACACAGCTTCCACCACCAACGGAGCTGAAGAACACCGGAGCCGCCAAGACCTGCGCCCCAGGTGGCCGCTGTCTTCAGCAGTCAGACCCGGTACTGCTGGCAGAAAACAGAGACAGTCCAGATGAGTGTGAGTTCGCACACTCAGTAATCCCACAGTCTGTCTTAAGTAAAGGAGGGAAAACCTCCACCTCCAATCACACACACTCGTGCAGCTCCTGGTCAACCACTTATCTGAGTTGGGATGTGAGGCGAAGCCGTCGCTGTCACACCAAACGCCAATCCTCCAGATAAGGAAACACTCCAGGAAAACGGCTGCAATAGAAGTTCAGGTTAAACACACACAGTGTTTGTCAGCAGAGAAAATTACCTGAATGGTAGTTGATTTCTCGGCGAGGAGGTGGAGTTGCAGTCCGGTCTTTGTAGTGGTGGTGATGGGTGACAGCTTGTGTTGATTGATGACAGCTGTCACCTCCAGCAAAGCCGACGCCCTCTCGTGCTTGGAGCCCGCACTCCAAGCAGGGCGCCATCTTGTGGTGGTGGGCCAGCAGTACCTCCTCTTCAGCGGCCCACACAACAGGACCCCCCCCCCAACGGGCGCCTCCTGGCGCCCGACCAGGCTTGTCCGGGTGCCGCCGGTAGAAGTCGGCCAGGAGGGCCGGGTCCAGGATGAAGCTCCTCTTCACCCAGGAGCATTCTTCAGGTCCATACCCCTCCCAGTCCACCAAATACTGGAACCCCTGGCCCTTCCGACGGATGTCCAGGAGCCGGCGCGCGGTCCAAGCCGGCTCCCCGTCGATGATCCGGGCAGGAGGCGGCGCCGGTCTGGGGGTACAGAGGGGTGACACATGGTGAGGTTTGATGTGGGACACATGGAAAACCGGGTGGATCCGCAGTGAAGCTGGCAGCTTCAGCTTCACTGCGGCTGGACTGAGGACCTTGAGGATGGGGAAGGGTCCGATGTATCTGTCCTTCAACTTTTGGGATTCCACTTGCAGGGGAATGTCCTTTGTAGAAAGCCAAACCTCCTGCCCAGGCTGGTACGCAGGGGCCGGGGCACGCCGGCGGTCTGCATGGTTCTTGGCCCTCGTCCGGGCTTTGAGCAGGGCAGAGCGGGCGGTACGCCACACCCGACAGCACCTTCTCAGATGGGCCTGGACCGAGGGCACCCCGACCTCTCCCTCCACTAGCGGGAACAATGGGGGCTGGTACCCCAAACACACTTCAAATGGGGAGAGGCCGGTGGCAGACGAGACTTGGCTGTTATGAGCGTACTCGATCCAGGCCAGATGGTCACTCCAGGCCGTCGGGTGCACGGAGGTCACGCAACGGAGGGCCTGCTCCAGTTCCTGGTTTGTCCGCTCTGCCTGCCCATTCGTCTGGGGGTGGTACCCAGATGAGAGACTGACGGTGGCCCCCAGTTCCCTACAGAAACTCCGCCAGACCTGGGAGGAGAACTGAGGACCACGATCCGAGACAATGTCTGATGGAATCCCATGCAGACGCACGACGTGGTGGACCAGGAGGTCTGCAGTCTCCTGGGCCGTCGGGAGCTTCGGGAGGGCCATGAAGTGGGCCGCCTTGGAGAACCGGTCCACTATCGTTAGGATGGTGGTGTTTCCCTGGGACGGCAGGAGGCCCGTGACAAAGTCCAGGCCGATATGAGACCAGGGGCGACGAGGCACTGGCAGAGGCTGGAGGAGGCCTTGGGCCTTGTAGTGGTCAGCTTTGCCCCTGGCGCAGGTGGTGCAGGCCTGGACATACTCCCGGACGTCGGCTTCCATAGACGCCCACCAGAAGCGCTGCCGGACCACTGCCACGGTTCTTCGCACCCCTGGGTGACAGGAGAGCTTGGAACCGTGACAGAAGTCAAGGACCGCAGCCCTGGCCTCTGGTGGGATGTACAGTTTGTTCTTCGGACCGGTCCCCGGGTCCGGGCTCCGTGTCAGGGCCTCCCGGACGGTCTTCTCCACGTCCCAGGTAAGGGCGGCCACGACAGTGGACTCGGGGATGATGGTTTCAGGGGGGTCTGACAGCTCGGTCTTGACCTCCTCTTCGTGCACCTGGGACAGGGCGTCAGATCGTTGGTTCTTTGTCCCGGGGCGGTAGGTGATCCGGAAGTCAAAACGCCCGAAGAACAGCGACCAGCGGGCTTGCCTGGGGTTCAGACGCTTCGCGGTCCGGATGTACTCCAGGTTCCGATGGTCCGTGAAAACTGTAAATGGTACCGATGCTCCCTCCAACAGGTGTCTCCACTCTTCAAGAGCCTCCTTCACCGCAAGAAGTTCCCGCTTGCCGACGTCATAGTTCCGTTCAGCTGGGGTCAACCTGCGGGAAAAGTAGGCACATGGATGGAGAACCTTGTCGGACTCCTCGCTCTGGGATAGCACGGCTCCTATCCCTGAGTCAGAGGCATCCACTTCAGCAACAAACTGGCGCTTGGGATCGAGCTGCACCAGAATCGGTGCAGTCGAGAACCGGCGTTTCAACTCCCTAAACGCGGCTTCGCACCGATCCGACCAGGTGAAGGGGACTTTTGTGGCGGTCAGGGCTGTCAGGGGGCTAACTACCTGACTGTAGCCCTTGATGAACCTCCGGTAGAAATTTGCAAAACCGAAGAACTGTTGTAGTTTCCTACGGTTCGTTGGTTGGGGCCAATCTCTCACCGCCGCAACCTTGGCCGGATCAGGGGCGACGGAGTTGGAGGAGATGATGAACCCCAAGAAGGACAAAGAAGTGCAGTGGAACTCACACTTCTCGCCCTTCACAAACAGCCGGTTCTCCAACAACCGCTGTAGGACCTGACGTACATGCTTAACATGGGTCTCAGGATCCAGAGAAAAGATGAGTATATCGTCTAGATATACGAAGACAAACCGATGCAGGAAGTCCCGCAAGACGTCATTAACCAATGCTTGGAACGTCGCGGGCGCATTGGTGAGGCCGAACGGCATGACCAGGTACTCAAAGTGACCTAACGGGGTGTTAAATGCCGTCTTCCACTCGTCTCCCTCCCGGATCCGAACCAGTGATAAGCATTCCTAAGATCCAATTTCGTGAAAATTTGGGCTCCATGCAGGGGCGTGAACACTGAATCCAACAGAGTAACGGTATCGGTTGCGAACCGTGAGCTCGTTCAGCCCTCTGTAATCAATGCATGGACGGAGTCCGCCGTCCTTCTTGCCCACAAAAAAGAAACCAGCACCCATCGGGGAGGTGGAGTTCTGGATCAACCCGGCAGCTAACGAGTCCCGGATGTAGGTCTCCATTGATTCGCGTTCCGGACGTGAGAGGTTGTACAGCCTGCTGGACGGGTACTCAGCGCCCGGTATCAAATCAATGGCACAATCGTACGGACGGTGCGGGGGCAGCATGAGTGCCAGATCCTTGCTGAAGACGTCAGCAAGGTCGTGGTACTCGGCTGGCACCGCCACCAGATTGGGAGGGACCTAAAACCTCCTCCTTAGCTGTCACCACCGGGTGGAACCGAGGATCCTAAACACTCCCGGTGGCAGGTTTCGCTCCACTGAACCACAACCCCAAGACGGCCAATCAATCCGGGGATTGTGTTTTAACACCCATGGAAAAACCCAAATCACTCGGGAGGTAGAAGGTGTTACATAAAACACAATCTCCTCCCTGTGATTCCCAGACACCACCAATGTCACTGGCTGAGTCTGGTGTGATTAGTGGAAGAAGGGTGCCATCTAGTGCCCGCACCGACAATGGTGAAGGTAAGGCCACTAGAGGGAGCCCAACCTCCTTTGCCCATCTGCTATCCAGCAGATTCCCCTCGGACCCCGTGTCCACCAGTACTGGGGCGTGAAGGGTTAAATCCCCACTCAGGATCGTGACTGGGATTCGTGCAGATTTACGGGGTTTCCCCGCGTGGGTATTGTGACCCACCCTTAGCCCAGTCTCTAAGGACGAGTGCTGCTGTTTGATCGTTTGGGGCATTCTCTCTGTGTGTGCTCAGTAGAAGCTGCAGAGAAAACAACTCTCCACGGATCAGCCTCCTTTGTCTCTGATCTGATCGTTTTTGGCCCTGCTCGTCTCCATAGCAACGTCAGCAGGGGAGCTGTGTCACGTGGAGAGCCCTGGCAGTGGAGCGTGGGAAGTCGGCTCCCTTTCAGACCCGGGCAGGGAAGCGGGACGGCTTGTGCCTGACCACGCCCTTCGTCTCGCTCCCGTCGGTGTTCTGTTAATCGGTTGTCTAACCGTATAACCAGGTCGATAAGCCCATCTAAATCCCGCGGCTCGTCCTTCGCCACCAGGTGCTCCTTAAGAACCAGAGACAGTCCGTTTATAAAGGCGGCGCGGAGCGCAACAGTATTCCAGCCGGCTCGCGCTGCCACGATGCGGAAGTCGACTGCATACTTCGCTGCGCTTCGACGCCCCTGTCCTATCGACAGCAGCACACTTGAAGCGGTCTCGCCTCTATGAGGGTGGTCGAACACCTGTCGGAACTCCTCACAAACTCAGTATAAACCGTTAGGAGCCGTGAATTCTGCTCCCAAAGCGCCGTAGCCCAGGCGCGTGCCTCTGCTCAAAGCAAATTTATAACATAAGCCACCCGGCTGGCGTCTGACGCGTACATGACGGGACGCTGTGAAAAGACGAGCGAGCACTGCATCAAGAAGTCTGCGCACGTCTCCACACAGCCTCCGTACGGCTCCGGAGGACTTATGTATACTTCAGGGGAAGGTGGGGGGGGGTCGTTGAACGACCAGCGGAATGTCTGTTTCTGGCACACGGTCAGCAGGAGGAGGGGTTGCAGCAGCGCCCTGAGCACGCGCTTCCACCTGGGCGGTGAGAGCCTCTATCCTGCAATTGAGAACACTGCTCTGCTCGGTAACTAAGTCCAACCGAGCGGCAAAGGCGGTTAAGATGTGCTGCAGCTCACCCAACACGCCTCCTGCCTGTGCACCTCGCTCTCCCATTGGCTGTTCAAGCGATGGTTGACGCCCCTCGGGATCCATGACGCCGAGAAATCCTGTTGTGAAAGTGACGTGACACGGACCCACAACAGGGGGCGTTAATGAACGGACAATGGATAAGCCAAAAAGTAACAATTTAATGTTGTGAATCGCACAACAACGTACAGACAATAACAATATGGTGGACTGTCAATCATACACCAGGTGACGTGTGGGCAGGCTCGACGATAGAAGATGCCTGGAGAGAGAAGAGCTGGATCCCCACACAGCTTCCACCACCAACGGAGCTGAAGAACACCGGAGCCGCCAAGCCCTGCGCCCCAGGTGGCCGCTGTCTTCAGCAGTCAGACCCGGGTACTGCTGGCAGAAAACAGAGACAGTCCAGAATGAGTGTGAGTTCGCACACTCAGTAATCCACAGTCTGTCTTAAGTAAAGGAGGGAAAACCTCCACCTCCAATCACACACACTCGTGCAGCTCCTGGTCAACCACTTATCTGAGTTGGGATGTGAGGCGAAGCCGTCGCTGTCACACCAAACGCCAATCCTCCAGATAAGGAAACACTCCAGGAAAACGGCTGCAATAGAAGTTCAGGTTAAACACACACAGTGTTTGTCAGCAGAGAAAATTACCTGAATGGTGGTTGATTTCTCGGCGAGGAGGTGGAGTTGCAGTCCGGTCTTTGTAGTGGTGGTGATGGGTGACAGCTTGTGTTGATTGATGACAGCTGTCACCTCCAGCAAAGCCGTCGTGCTTGGAGCCCGCACTCCAAGCAGGGCGCCATCTTGTGGTGGTGGGCCAGCAGTACCTCCTCTTCAGCGGCCCACACAACAAATTTCCCACAATAAATACAGTATTTTAATAAAACTTGTGAGTCTGAAATTCCATGATGTTCAACACATGAAATGTTCATGGAGATCCAAATTAATGTGTATCTGTCACAGGGAAATTCAGATACAGGTGCTGTTATAGGATTATACAGGCATTTTAATGTCGGAGCTCAGCATGTTAAATTTCCATGCGTTGCATTACTGGCCACTATTTTTCACAACATCCAAGTGAAATTATTAAAGAATTCTGCCTTCAGTTCCTGAGTTCCACTGGCTTCAGTTTATTTTGTCACACATTAAAATCACTAATACTTGAACCCCTGGGAGAGGTGATCCATCACACATATAAGGCTTTATTTTTAGTGTTTCAAGCAGTTTTAAGAAATGCTGATTAAGCTGGTGAGGAACTGTTTCTTGATGCTGCATTCATGTACTGTAGTGAAGAAGAAATAGGTTCATTCCTCAGAATTATGGCTTTTATCACCATTTGTGATATCATGAGGTGGGAATGTTAAAGATACAGATAAACAAATCCTATCTCATAATGTTAAAGAAAGTAGAGAATGGGATAAAAGGATAAATTTGGCGGCAGTCAGGCACCATCACTCAGTTTTTCTGAACTCTTTCTTGAAACATGCACCTTCACTCCATAATTTCCTTTTATCATAATCTTTAAACCTTTTTATGAGTTATGTGTCTACAAAGAGACAAATCCACAAAAAGCAGGGGTGATAAGATAACTAGCTGCCTTTGACTGTTAATTCGCAGGGGTAACAAATATTTAACTTTTGGAAAATTTATTTCTGAATATTCTCTGAAAAAGCTCATTTAATTACTTATGTATTTATTCATAAAAAAAATAATAATTCTGTTTGGGGCAGCATGGTGGCTTAGTGGTTAGCACTGTTGCCTCACAGCAAAAAGGTCATGGGACTGATTCCCACCTGTGGCCTTTCTGTATGGAGTTTACGTGTTCTCCCCGTGTTTATGTGGTCTCCATCCGAGTGCTCCGGCTTCTTCCCACATCCAAAGTAGTAGTAGTATTGTGTGTGAGTGAGTGATTCTCTTTTGCATGTTGTCCTATACTAGTAGGGACACAGCAGGGTTACCAAATTTAGATTCCAGCAATAAATAAATTTTAAAAAAAAGTGCATTTGGATCTACACATTTTAAATTTTAAAATTCAGTCTTCCAGACTTTGAGGACTCTGAATATTCATGCCGAAGATGTTTCAAACAGTTGTTATAGTCATAGTTCTGTATCAAATACCTTTGACCCTCTGTTAAATAAAAGTTTGGAAGTCAGTGAATAAGTGTGCACATTTAAAAAACAATTAAAAACAAAAACCAAACTACTGAACAGGTTTGTGCAGATGAAGATTACCAATGTACCAATTAAAAATAGGGCATATATTTATTTCATTTGTAATGCATGATGTCATGGCACTTCAGTAATTATGCATGCATGCACACAATTAAAGCTCAGTCAGCTGATCACAATTCCTTAATCCAATTCCTGTGTGTATGCATGCATGCATCTCTCCCTCTTTCTGGAAAATGCAAATTAAAAAATAAAAACAGTCATTCTTACATTTACTTTGAGTTTATTATAATACAGATAGCACAAACCCAAGATATTTCTGTTTGTGTAGTCAACATCATTTCATTTGTTAATATTCATCCATTCCTGTATTTCAGGCCTGAAACATATTCAAAAAGGGGGGGCTAGTAATGAGGTTAAATAAATAAATAATGATTTTATTTGAAATGGGTGATTTTATGTTTTCGTGCAAAAGCAGTATCCACGAAAGGCTGAGGCTTTGAGGAGGAAGATGGGCACAGGCTCTACAGTTTGTCAACAAATGCGGGAGAAAATTGTTGAAATGTTTATAAAAACAGTTTTCCTCAAAGAAAGATTTGCAGGGATTTGCATCTTTCTCTATCATTCAATGGTTCAAAGAATTTGGAGTAATTTCTGGGTATTAAGGGCAATGGTGCATACCGGTACCTAAGATGAATACCTATGATCTCCAATCCATCAGACAGCTCTATATCAAGAACTGTTGTTCATCAATAGCTGATATAACCAGGTGGGAAATGGATTACTTTGGGAAACCTTTGGCAAGCACTATAATACAGAGTTACATGCACAAATTAAAACTTTTCTGTGTAACAAAGGAGCCTTATGTTGACCTTGTCCAGAGATGGCAACTCAGAAACTGTGTCTCTGGGCTCTGGATTAGACCATCACACAGTGGAAATGTGTACTGTGGTCAGACAATTCAGTATTCCAGATCTTTTTTTTTTTTTTTTTGGAAGAAATGGACATGGTATGCACTACACCAAAGATGAAAAGGATCATCCAGAAATTTGTTAGTAACAAGTCCAAAAGCCAGGTTCTGTCATGGTGTGGGGCTGTCTCAATGCTCTTGACAAAAGTAATTTACACTTCTGTGATGGCCATATTAATGCAGAAAAGTACACTGAGATTTTAGAACAACATATGCTACCTTCAAGATGACATCTTTTCCAGAAATGTTCATGCATTTTTCAACAAAACAATACAAAATCACATTCTTCACACATTACAAAAGCATGAGTGCAGAAGAGGGTAGAGATACTGGACTGGCCTGCCCGCAGTCCTGACCTGTCTCCAATCGAGAATGTGTGGAGAATTCTGAAACAAATTCCAATGAAGACCCCGTACCATCGCACACCTTAAGATGTGTTTTCAGGAAGAATGGAACAAAGTAACACCTGAAATGCTTTGCATCCCAATGTTTTTTAAAAATGTGTTGCAGGTCTGAAATACAGAAGATGTACATTAACAAATAAAATGAACATGATCAGAAAAAACATGAAATGGGTTCGCTTTTTCTTCTTGTTCTTCTTCAAAGCAATAAACCCCAAAGTAAATGCAGGCATCACTGCAGTTTTTATTTGCATTTTCCATGTCATCCCAAAGTGTGGACCATATGGAACTGTCACATCTTTCAGGAATAATGGAACAAAGTAACACCTGAAATGCTTTGCATCCCATTTTTTTAAATATGTGTTGCAGTTCTGAAATACAGAAGAAGTATATTAACAAATGAAACAAACTTGATCAGAAAAATCATGAAATGTGTGGGTTCTCTTTTTTTCTTCTTCTTCAAAGTAATAAAAGCCAAAGTAAATGCAGGCATCACTGCAGTTTTTAATTTGCATTTTCCATGTCATCCCAAAGTGTGGACAATATGGAACTGCAAATTTGGGGTTTTGTGTGTGTGGTGTGTGTGTGTGTGTGTGTGTGTGTGTGTGTGTGTGGGTGTGTGTGTGTGTGTGTGTGTGTGTGTGTGTGGTGTGTGTGTGTGTGTGGGTGTGTGAGAGAGAGAGGAGAGAGAGAGAGAGAGAGAGAGAGAGAGAGAGAGAGAGAGAGAGAGATCATAGTTAAAAGATCCCATTTTTAATGTTTTTCCAGCCTGCATTTGTGGGATGGCTCCCCCTGTTGTACCACAGTGGTGTTGCAGTTTGGATTTTATAGGTTTTACTGGACTTCTCATATTTTGATCTAATTTTTGACATTGAGTTCTATGTGTACTTTTAGTTTTTTCCACAATAATCCTCTATGTGTACATCATTTTATAATGTTGTTCCAAGATGATATGACTGAACTTCTCATGACTTTTATTTGTATTTGTAACAACTATATTGTGTATCAACTATGTAATACAAAAACTGGGCCAAAATATTTTCTTATATACAGTGGTTATGGAAGAGTGCCTGGTTTTCTGATTTCACAGAGTGCGTTGCACTACGTCAGCCCATAGTTATGCTATGAAACAAGTGGTCCTCTGTGCTTGCTCCCACGATGGAACACCTCTGGATCAAATCCAATAAACCGCTCGTGTACACTGTATCAATCTTTTGCAGTGTTTTGAAAGTCAACTTAAAAACCAGACTGTTTTCTGTCTTGTTTAAACTTGTCTGAGATATTGGAGTGAACACCTCACATTAAGCAGATTGTGATGTCCTTATCATTCATACATGGAAATTACAAATAAAATCAACACTGGTGATAGTTTACAATACAATCACATGCAGATATTTGTATTAACACTAGAAAATGTCACACAAAAAAAATCATGCTAGATGTTTGTGAGTCTGTAAGTGTAGCACTGCTGGCTGTTTGTTTTAAAAGTTCCAAACTGATGTGGAGTTTGAGTCCCTGTTCTGCTGATTGACAGGCACTACCACAGCATGGACGAGTTCAGCCACTATGACCTGCTGGATGCCACCAGTCAGAGGACGGTGGCAGAAGGCCACAAAGCCAGCTTCTGCCTGGAAGACACATCCTGTGACTATGGATACTACAGGCGATATGCCTGCACCGCACATACCCAGGTCTGAGAGAGTGGCTGTTAAAGTGTGACACGTGAAACGGAACTACATCACAAAGGCTTCAACTGCTACAAACCACAGGTGTAGATAGGGGGGAAAATTTCAGGTTCAAACCCTCTTCAACATATACCAGCCCAAAATCATGTCTTTTGATATTTTGAGCCAAATCACCCAACTGCTACAGTAACTGATTCACTGTTTTCATCAGTCAAAAAAAAAGGTTAAGCAATTGTTTCAGAAAATGATTCACGCTTAATATGCTCAAAATCCCCAGGAATCAGTTGATAGAAAATTATTTTTTTTAAAGATCCTAAATCATTAAATACAATAACCCTGTTAGTAAATTATTGTTTTGATATGCTCAAAACAGTAAATGAAACAGTTACTTCAGGAAGTGATTCATTGCTTCAATATATACAAAACTATAAATGAAGCAGTCACTGCAGTAAATGATCATTTCAATATGCTTAAAAAAGTACATTAAGCAATTACTTTAGAAAATAATTGCTTTAAAATGCCTAAAATACCAACTGCAGTAATAATTTCAGTAAATAGTTGTTTTGGTATGTTCAAAACAGTAAGTGAAACCATTACTTTAAGAAATAATTCACTGTTTCAGTATGTTTGAAATAGTAAACAATCATATCAGAAAATTATTGTTTAATGTGCTCGAAACAGTACATTAAAAAAAATACTTTAGACAACGATTCCATATTTCCACAAACAAAATCATTAAATACAATAACTGCTTAAGTAAATTGTTGTTTTAGTGTGCACAAAACAGTAAATGAAAGTTATTTTGTGAATAATTCATTGTCTCAGTGTGCTCAAAACTGTATGTGAAACAAATACTTCTGAAAAAAATTTTGTTTTTCAAAAGGCTCAAAACACTAAATGAACCAAATGGTTGAGAAATTTATTGTTTGAAGTGCTGATCCATTAAATGAACAAAATACTTCACAAAATGAGCCGCATTTTACAAAATGTTGTCTCTTTTTTAAGTAGCCTAACTTGTGTTTAGGAATTTTGTCACACTCGGTTTTTGTGTAACACGGTGATTTTGGGAAGGAGATGGATGTGGTTTCTATAGTCACGTTTTCTCCATGATGGACAGTATCATGATTTCAATTAATGTGCCAGTTCTTGCCACTATGAGACACTGTTTCACACCTGATAACATATGTCAGAAAATGTGATGATGCAACTCTTGTGTGCTTTATCAAAGGAATGTTTTCTATTTATGATGTCATAATTACAGGGCCTGAGCCCCGGATGCTATGACACCTATAACGCAGACATTGACTGTCAGTGGATTGACATCACAGATGTGAAACCTGGAAACTACGTCCTCAAGGTATGTCAGAAATCCTCATTAATTATCTGGTTTTATCCTCAGAGGTCAGCCCACTTTTAAAAAATAAATTATGCTTCTTTGACATCAGTGCTGTATCCATCTGAGCTCATGCATCTCACATCAAACCGGATATGTGGATGATGGTCAACTTCAGATCTCTCCTTTTTATAGGGTTGTTTTGCCAAAGCTCAAGGTCACTGGGTCAAAGGTCAAAATTTAGATTTATTTCTTTATTGTCCACTGTGATGTCCATCAGATTTGGCAGATATATGCAGGTGGGTTCTGGAATTGTCCAGACAAAGTCAAACATACTAAAGGTCAATCACTGGGGTCACAGGTCAAATTTGATTTTTTCTTCCTCTCTAATTTGCAACAAACTTGGGACACATATAGAGTGGGCTCTAGAACTGTTTACCTAAGGTCAAATTTGCCAAAGGTCAATCATTAGGGTCAAGGCCATTGAGGAAAAGGTAAAAAAAAAATTAAAAAATTCCTCCATTCTCATTTGTACCAGACTTGGCACAAATATGGAGGCAAGTTCTGAAATTGCACAGCAAGATCAAATTTGCCAAAGGTCAATCATTAGGCCAAAGTCACATCTGCCTGCCATCACACCAGAGTCATATGAAGGACACACAACGTTATCAAGGATAATACACATCCCAAGCACGATCTTTTCACACTACTACCCTCAGGCAGGCGTTACAGGAGTGTGAAGTCCCAGACAAGACTGTTGAACAGTTTTTGCCCACAAGTAGTCAGGCTTGTGAGCAACTCTCCCACTCAGCCCACTCTCACCCTCTTACACGTGGACTGAAGCATGTGGATCTGTGTCCACTTCTTCACCAGTTTGACTTTGTAAAATTGACACTTTATTCTACACTGCTGCATCATTATTGTTATTGTTGTTGTTATTAACATGATGATGATAATAATAACTATTATTATGGTACTTTTACTCCTTTTATTATTAATATTACCTGAGGCCATCAAATATGGGAATCGGGTATTGTGAAGGCTTTGTGTCTGTCTGTCCGCCTGTCTGTCTGTCTGTGTGTCTGTGCTCAGCATAAGTCCAGTCCTATTACTGCCAGAGTCTTCAAATTCACAGGGAACATTCTTGGGACACAGATCTTGGACAGGTTCAAACATGGCTAATCTAACGCTGTTTTTTGAACCTAATAACACCTCTCAACTCATTTACCAGATATTTCACAGACGTTAGCATGATGACATGACATCACAGGCTGGTAGTTAGCTGCAAAACCCCATTCCGTTTGTGTGTAAATATATCCTCTTTGTCATAGATTATGTAAAAGCTAGCGAGAAATAAACACTTCTAAATCTGAAAACGCTGTTGTTGTAACCTGATAACACCTCTAGCATCATTTACAAGACATTTTACAGATATTAATGTGCATGCTAACTTCAGCTAACTGAACTTGTTATGGAATTCAATTTGTCTCATTATTACCTGCAAATGCACAGAGGGTGATCTACAAATATTCTTTGATTTGCACAACTTCCGCTCTTAAAAAGTAAATATTGTTTTTGATTGACTGATTGATTGATAGAGGGGCTTTATTGAACATGTACAAATTGTACGTAAGACAATAAGAGCTTAATAACTAATTAATCAACTGCAAATTCTAAAGAACACAATGTTCATACGGCCGAGGGTATTTTAGCATTGTGTTATACTTTTTATTATTTGCAAGGAGATGTGCAAGTAAGAATTTCCTTATACAGTTAAACTGTGTTTTTCTGTGTCTATGACAATAAACTTCTATTCTTACTGGCCAACCCCAAGGAGGTCCTTTTGCTAATTTCTATGAAACTTTGCATGTCATTGAATGTTGACACCTGTAACTGCCGTGAAAGAATTCATTTGGGCAAAGTTAAGATCAAGAAGTTTGATTTTTTTTTTTTTAAACCAATTTGGAGCTAATGTGGAAAACACTTTGGTAGCAGCCATCCTGCTTTGTGTAAACCATCAGATCTCCAAAGTGAAGCAGAGTAGGTCCTGATTAGGACTTGACAAGGAGTCTTCTTAAGACGTCCAGGGGCTGTGGGTGTTTCTCCACATAGAACTTGAGTTTTGTTAAGAAGGGCATTCATTGGAAAATTTGTGCCAAACCTGTATTGAATCCACTGTGGTGACCCTGAACAACTGGGGGCTGTTGGGAAAGTGTAGGAACACGGACCCACAACAGGGGGCGCAAATGAACGGACAATGGAGAAAGTCAAATCACAAAGTTTTACTGTTGTGAACTCACACAACAAACACAACAGATTACAAATACAGCAGTAACCGAATTCCAAAGGTGTCATGTGGGCAGGCTCGACGATAGGAGACGTCTGTCCGAGTCGAACCGGAACCACCCGATTTCCTCTGCCACCGAACCCCGGGAATACTGGAGCCACCAAGTCCCGAACCCCAGGTGGCCACTGCCTCCGCTCGTCGGATCCGGTACTGCTGGCAAGGAACAGAAACAGTCAGGTGTGGGTGCGGTTGCACCCAGCAACACACAGGGTGGAAACACCACCTCTACCTCTTCTCAAAAACAACACTGAAGGATTGGAAGGTGAGTACTTATCTAGTCACGTCCAACACTGTCTTCAGCTGACCTTAAGCACAAGCAAAAAGTGTTAACTCTTAGAATAGAGTAACTGGCTGAGTTCGTTACCTCCTTGGTAGAGCGATATCTCGGCAATGAGGTAGAGATGCCGTCCTGCTGATATACCTCCCTGTTGATGGATATCAGCTGTCTCGTCTCAGGTGATGGGTGACAGCTGTCACCCTGGCTGCTCCTGTGAGGCGGCAGCGCCCTCTGGTGCCTGGAGCCCGCACTCCAGACAGGGCGCCCTCTGGTGGTGGTGGGCCAGCAGTACCTCCTCTTCAGCGGCCCACACAACAGGACCCCCCCCCTCAATGGGCGCCTCCTGGCGCACGACCAGGCTTGTCCGGGTGGCGACGGTAGAAGTCGGCCAGGAGGGCCGGGTCCAGGATGAAGCTCCTCTTCACCCAGGAGCGCTCTTCGGGGCCGTACCCTTCCCAGTCCACCAGATACTGCAAACCCCGGCCCATCCGTCAGACGTCCAGGAGCCGGCGTACAGTCCAAGCCGGCTCGCCGTCGATGATCCGGGCAGGAGGTGGTGCCGGACCCGGAATGCAGAGGGGTGAGGTGTGATGAGGTTTGATTTGGGAAACATGGAACACTGGATGAATCTGCAGTGAGGCCGGAAGCTGAAGCCTCACTGCGGCGGGATTGATGACCTTGAGAATTTTAAACGGACCAATGTATCGTTCCTGTAGTTTTGGGGAGTCCACTTGTAGGGGAATGTCCTTGGTGGACAACCACACTTCCTGCCCAGGACGATACGTAGGAGCCGGGGTCCGCCGCCGGTCTGCATGGTTCTTCGCCCTCGTCCGGGCCTTCAACAAAGCAGAACGGGCGGCTCGCCACACCCGACGGCACTTCCGTAGGTGGGCCTGGACCGAGGGCACACCGACCTCTCCCTCGACCACTGGGAATAACGGGGGCTGATACCCCAAACACACCTCAAAAGGGGAGAGGCCGGTGGCTGATGATACTTGACTGTTGTGGGTGTACTCGATCCAGGCCAGGTGGGTACTCCAGGCCGTCGGGTGCGCGGCTGTCACACAACGTAGGGTCTGCTCCATCTCTTGGTTGGCCCGTTCTGCTTGCCCGTTGGTCTGGGGGTGATACCCGGACGAGAGACTGACCGTGGCCCCCAGTTCCCGGCAGAAGCTCCTCCAGACGTGCGAGGAGAACTGGGGACCGCGATCGGAGACGATGTCTGACGGTATCCCATGCAGACGGACGACGTGGTGGACCAGGAGGTCCGCTGTCTCCTGGGCCGTTGGTAGCTTCGGGAGGGCCACGAAGTGGGCCGCCTTGGAGAATCGGTCCACTATCGTGAGGACGACGGTGTTTCCCTGGGACGGCGGGAGGCCCGTGACAAAATCCAGGCCGATGTGAGACCAGGGGCGATGAGGCACGGGCAGCGGCTGTAGCAATGCCGATGTCTTGCGGTGGTCGGCCTTGCCCCTGGCGCAGGTGGTACAGGCCTGGATGTAATCCCGGACGTCGGCCTCCAGGGACGCCCACCAGAAGCGCTGCCGGACGACTGCCACGGTTCTTCGCACCCCAGGATGACAGGAGAGCTTAGAACCGTGACAGAAGTCCAGAACTGCAGCCCTGGCTTCTGGTGGGATGTAGAGTTTGTTCTTCGGTCCGGTTCCGGGACCTGGGTCTCGTGTCAGGGCCTCCCGGACGGTCTTCTCCACGTCCCAGGTGAGGGCGGCCACGATAGCGGACTCCGGGATGATGGGATCCGGGGGATCCGACGACTCCGTTTTGACCCATCCGATCTCTGGTTCTTGGTCCCGGGACGGTAGGTGATCCGGAAGTCAAAACGGCCGAAGAACAGTGACCAGCGGGCTTGCCTGGGATTCAGCCGCTTGGCGGTCCTGATATACTCCAGGTTCCGGTGGTCAGTGAAAACCGTGAATGGCACGGACGTTCCCTCCAACAGATGTCTCCACTCCTCAAGGGCCTCTTTCACCGCAAGGAGCTCTCGATTGCCGACGTCATAGTTCCGTTCGGCTGGGGTCAACCTGCGGGAAAAATAGGCACACGGGTGAAGGACCTTATCGGTCTTCCCGCTCTGGGACAGCACGGCTCCTATCCCTGAGTCCGAGGCGTCCACTTCAACCACTAACTGGCGACTAGGATCGGGCTGCACCAGAACAGGTGCAGACGAGAAGCGCCGTTTCAACTCCTTGAACGCGGCTTCGCAACGATCCGACCAGGTGAAGGGGACTTTTGGTGAGGTCAGGGCTGTCAGGGGGCTAACTACCTGATTGTAGCCCTTAATGAACCTCCTGTAGAAATTAGCAAAGCCTAGGAACTGTTGCAACTTCCTACGGCTTGTGGGTTGGGGCCAGTCTCTCACTGCCACAACCTTGGCCGGATCAGGAGCGACGGAGTTGGAGGAGATGATGAACCCCAAGAAGGACAAAGACGTGCGGTGGAACTCACACTTCTCGCCCTTCACAAACAGCCGGTTCTCCAACAACCGCTGCAGGACCTGACGTACATGCTGGACATGAGTCTCAGGGTCCGGAGAAAAGATGAGTATATCGTCTAGGTATACGAAGATGAACCGGTGCAGGAAATCCTGCAAGACATCGTTAACCAACGCTTGGAAAGTCGCGGGAGCGTTTGTGAGACCGAACGGCATGACCAGGTACTCAAAGTGACCTAAGGGGGTGTTAAATGCCGTCTTCCACTCGTCTCCCTTCCGGATCCGAACCAGGTGGTACGCATTTCTAAGGTTGAGCTTGGTGAAAATCTGGCCTCCATGCAGGGGTGTGAACACTGAATCCAACAGGGGCAACGGGTATCGGTTGCGAACCGTGATCTCGTTCAACCCCCTATAATCAATGCATGGACGAAGTCCGCCATCTTTTTTGCCCACAAAAAAGAAACCTGCGCCCATCGGGGAGGTGGAATTCCGGATCAACCCGGCAGCTAACGAGTCCCGGATGTAGGTCTCCATTGATTCGCGCTCAGGCCGTGAGAGGTTGTACAGCCTACTGGACGGGAACTCACTGCCCGGAACCAAATCAATGGCACAATCATACGGACGGTGGGGGGGAAGAGTGAGAGCCAGATCCTTGCTGAACACGTCGACAAGGTCGTGGTACTCCACCGGCACCGTCCCCAGATTGGGCGGGACTCTGACCTCCTCCTTAGCTCGGGAGCCGGGAGGAACCGAGGAACCTAGACACACCCGATGGCAGGTCTCGCTCCACTCAACCACTACCCCGGACGGCCAATCAATCCGGGGATTGTGCTTCAACATCCAGGGAAATCCTAAAACCACACGGGAGGTGGCCTGAGTCATAAAAAACTCGATCACCTCCCGGTGATTTCCTGACACCACCAGAGTTACAGGTGGTGTCTTATGCGTGATCGGAGGGAGTAGGGAGCCATCTAGTGCCCGAACCTGTACCGGCGAGGTAAGCGCCACCAGAGGGAGCCCTATCTCCCTGGCCCATCTGCTGTCCAACAGATTCCCCTCAGAGCCCGTGTCCACCAGTGCTGGGGCCTTCAGGGTTGAGTCCTCATAAAGGATCGTGACTGGGAGTCGTATGGCAATGTGGGTGTGTCCCACGTGAATGTCTCGGCCCACCCCTAGCCCAGTCTCTAGGGGCGGGGCGTTGGAGTTGAACCGCTCGGGGCAGTCCCTCATATGGTGCTCTATCGCACCACAAACAAAACAGGCTCCGTGGGCCCATCTCCTCTGTGCGTCTGGTGCCCTAAATGTTGCCCTACTCGTGTCCATAGCTTCGTCAGTAGGGGGAGCTGTGGCCCCACGGAGCGCAGGGGCCGTGGAGCGTGGGGAAGGCGGAGCGCGGTCGGAACCGGAAGGGAGAGGGACGGCGCGTGCCCGGCCACGCCCTTCGTCTCGTTCCCGCCGACGTTCTTCTAACCGGTTGTCTAACTGTATGACGAGATCGATGAACCAATGACAGTCCGTTTACAAAGGCGGCGCGGAGGGCAGCGCTATTTCAGCCGGACCTCGCAGCCACGATGCGGAAGTCGACTGCATAGGCAACTGCGCTCCGACGCCCCTGTCTCATCGATAGTAGCACAGTTGAAGCGGTTTCTCCTCTATTGGGGTGATCGAACACGGTTCTGAACTCCCTCACAAACCCATCATATGTCTGAAGGAGCCGTGACTTTTGCTCCCAGAGCGCTGTAGCCCAAGCGCGTGCCTCGCTGCGAAGCAGGTTTATTACATAAGCTACCTTGCTAGCATCAGTCGCGTACATAACTGGACGCTGTGCGAAGACGAGCGAACACTGCATAAGGAAATCCGCGCACGTCTCCACACAGCCTCCGTACGGCTCTGGGGGGCTTATGTATGCTTCCGGGGAAGGTGGGAGGGGTCGTTGAACGACCAGTGGAACGTCAATGTTACGCACAGGGTCTACGGGAGGGAGAGCCGCAGCGGCGCCCGGAGGGCGTGCTTCCACCTGCGCGGCGAGAGCCTCCACCCTGCGGTTCAGGAGGACATTCTGCTCGGTCATTAAATCTAACCGAGTCGTGAAAGCGGTGAGGATCCGCTGCAACTCACCGATTACCCCTCCTGCGGACGCCTGCGCGTCCTGTTCTTCCATTGGCCGTTCAACAGCCGGTTGACGCCCCTCGGGATCCATGACATTGGCCGAGATATCCTGTTGGGAAAGTGTAGGAACACGGACCCACAACAGGGGGCGCAAATGAACGGACAATGGAGAAAGTCAAATCACAAAGTTTTACTGTTGTGAACTCACACAACAAACACAACAGATTACAAATACAGCAGTAACCGAATTCCAAAGGTGTCGTGTGGGCAGGCTCGACGATAGGAGACGTCTGAACGAGTCGAACCGGAACCACCCGATTTCCTCTGCCACCGAACCCCGGGAATACTGGAGCCGCCAAGTCCCGAACCCCAGGTGGCCACTGCCTCCGCTCGTCGGATCCGGTACTGCTGGCAAGGAACAGAAACAGTCAGGTGTGGGTGCGGCTGCACCCAGCAACACACAGGGTGGAAACACCACCTCTACCTCTTCTCAAAAACAACACTGAAGGATTGGAAGGTGAGTACTTATCTAGTCACGTCCAACACTGCCTTCAGCTGACCTTAAGCACAAGCAAAAAGTGTTAACTCTTAGAATAGAGTAACTGGCTGAGTTCGTTACCTCCTTGGTAGAGCGATATCTCGGCAATGAGGTAGAGATGCCGTCCTGCTGATATACCTCCCTGTTGATGGATATCAGCTGTCTCGTCTCAGGTGATGGGTGACAGCTGTCACCCTGGCTGCTCCTGTGAGGCGGCAGCGCCCTCTGGTGCCTGGAGCCCGCACTCCAGACAGGGCGCCCTCTGGTGGTGGTGGGCCAGCAGCACCTCCTCTTCAGCGGCCCACACAACAGGGGCAGCTGAAAGATGAACATCAAGTGGCAAACACTTAGAGGTGGATTTCAGAATTGCTTTGGCAAGGTCCGGCTGGGATTGCTGTAGCCTTTACTGTCTTATGCCTACAGATGCTATTACCTTGTCCACGCAGATTATGCAGTGCTGTATTCTAATATTGTCTGACTTCTCTGTTTCTCCATAGGTCAGTGTAAACCCGAGTTATTATGTAGAAGAATCGGACTACACCAACAACGTTGTGCGCTGTGAGGTTAGCTACACCGGCAACTACGCCTACGTATCCAGTTGTCATATGTCACCGTAAGCAACCATTTCTCTTTGCCACTATTTAATATTACTCTCACTTTTGACTGATTTTAACTTTGGGGTTTTTTTGTTGTTTTTTTTGTTTTTTTTACTATTCAAACTTCAGGTACTAAGAAATCGTAGCCATCAGAGGAGCATTAAAGGACAATGAAAAGGGCAAACGTCTGATTTTTTGTTGTTAGTTCTTTATTCACTTGCACATTGAAATTGTAATTGTTCAAAGTGCTTTGTAGGTATGATAACTCTCCCAAATATGTTTTATAATTTAAAATACTCCCATTTTTTAAAATAGAGATCATCTGACAAGAGATCATTTATTAAAATATTTGTTTTGTTATCGTATATAAAAGTTATGTCTTTTGTGGGACACATTTTTCTCTTTCTGCTACCTTTATGTTTGGACATTTTCACTGTCTTGCTTTTTTTAGTGGTGATATGTTTCACCTACCTTCTGTAATTGAAAATGATTTAAAAATTATCTTAAAATGATAACATTTTTGCAAAAGAAAGTGCTTGACCTTATTGGAAACAATATCAGTGACAATATTATAGTTTCTGATGGATCCAGTTGTGTAAAATATGTTTGTTATATTTATATTCAATGATGGAAATTCTCTTTATCCCAAAGCTTTTGATGAAATGTACTTGAATAAAGCTTTGTTTTATTGTACTGTTTCTATGTTCTTTATTTCTGCCACCACAGATCAGAAAAAGATGGGACAATATGGGGGAAAAAGGGATTCTTACATTTTCTTTGACTTTGATTTCATCGCAAACCGTTTGAACACAAGATATAATTTCATCTTTTGTGTGGTCAACTTCATTTCATTGGTTAATATACATCCATTCCTGCATTTAAGGCCTGCAACACATTTTTAAAAAATGCTAGTAATGAGATAAAATAAATAAATAAATGAATAATATAAATATTCAGTTTTTGTTTGTTTGTTTGTTTGTTTGTTTTCCCCATTTCCATATCATTCCAAATTATTCTGACTTGGGGTTGTATGTCTATACTGGGTCCAAACTGTTTGAGTTAAACACTTATGACTTTGAGTTTGAACTTTTAAGGTCAGCTCCTCCGGGGGAACCCCAAGGCGTTCCCAAGCCAGCCGAGAGATGTAGTCCCTCTAGTGTGTCCTGGGTCTTCCCCGGGGCCTCCTCCCGATGGGATGTGCCCGGAACACCTCTCCAGCGAGGCGTCCAGGGGGCATCCAGAAAAGATGCCCGAGCCACCTCAACTGGCTCCTTTCGACGTGGAGGAGCAGCGGCTCGATTCCGAGCTCCTCCCGAGTGACCGTGCTCCTCACCCTATCTCTAAGGGAGCGCCCAGCCACCCTGCGGAGGAAACTCATCTCGGCCGCTTGTACTCGCGATCTCGTTCTTTTGGTCATGAGCCAAATCTCATGACCATAGGTGAGGATCGGAACGCAGATCGATCGGTAAATCAAAAGCTTTGCCCCCCTACTCAGCTCTCTCTTCACCACGACGGTCTGATACAGTGTCCGCATCACTGCAGATGCTGCACCGATCCATCTATCGATCTCACGCTCCATCCGTCCCTTACTCGTGAACAAGACCCCGAGATACTTAAACTCCTCCACTTGAGGCAAGGACACTCCACCGACCTGAAGAGGGCAAAGCACCTTTTTCTGGTCGAGAACCACGGCCTCGGATTTGGAGGTGCTGATTTTCATCCCGGATGCTTCACACTCGGCTGCAAACCACCTCAGTGCACACTGAAGGTCCTGATTTGACGAAGCCAACAGAACCACATCGTCCGCAAACAGCAGAGACGAGATTCTGTGGTTCCCAAACCAGACCCCCTCTACACCCTGGCTGCGCCTAGAAATTCTGTCCATAAATTCTGTCCAGGACTCTATGAAGTCCTGTCTTTATGGACAGACAGGACTTCATAGAGTTTTAATAGTAACCATAAGTCTATGAGTAACCATTTCTTGAAGATGTTTGTGCTATTCCCAATTAGCCCAGCAGATAGTGTATAGATCTGCATTGGGATTTGGCACAAGTTTTACACCGGATGTCTTTTTTGATGCCACTCCATTTCTACGAGAAGTAACATGCATAGCACCTGGTCTTCACAAGCAGTCTCCTACCCAAGGACAAATCAGTGCAGACTGTTTCACGTCTGAGATGTGATGGGATCAGGGGTACACACATCAGGAAGGCTGTGCAACTAGTTCCTCAAAATATCCATTCCAAATGATTTTAACCTTTCAGGGTCAGCCAAGTTCGTGTGACCAATAAAAATGTGATGTAGGACTTCATAGTCATGTTTAATAGTAACCAAGGTGTATCTTGAATTACAGTGAGGAAATAAGTATTTGAACACCCTGTGGTTTTGAAAGTTCTCCCACATAGAAAGGAGGGGTCTGAAATTTTCATCTTAGGTGCATGTCCACTGTGAGAGACAAAATCTAAAAAAAAAATCTGGAAATCACAATGTATGATTTTTTTTAATAATTTATTTGTATGTTACTGCTGCAAATAAGTATTTGAACACCTACCAACCAGCAAGAATTCTGGCTCTCACAGACCTGTTAATTTTTCTTTAAGAAGCCCTCTTATTCTGCACTCTTTACCTGTATTAATTGCACCTGTTTGAACTTGTTACCTGTATAAAAGACACCTGTTCACACACAGAATCAATCACACTCCAACCTGTCCACATAGCCAAGACCAAAGAGCTGTCGAAGGACACCAGGGACAAAACTGTAGACCTGCACAAGGCTGGGATGGACTACAGGACAACAGGCAAGCAGCTTGGTAGAAGACAACAACTGTTATGATTATTTATTAGAAAGTGGAAACACAAGATGACTGTCAGTCTCCCTCGGTCTGGGATTCCATGCAAGATCTCACTTTGTGGGGTAAGGATGATTCTGAGAAAGCTCAGAACTACACAGGAGGACCTGGTCTATGACCTGAAGAGAGCTGGGACCACAGTCACAAAGATTACATTAGTAACACATGATGCTGTCATGGTTTAAAATCCTGCAGGGCAGCAAGATCCCCCTGCTCAAGCCAGCACATGTCCAGGCCATTTGAAGTTCACCATTGACCATCTGGATGATCAAGAGGAGGCATGGGAGAAGGTCATGTGGTCAGATGAGACCAGAATAGAGCTTTTTGGAATCAACTCCACTTACCATGTTTAGAGGATGAGATCAACCCCAAGAAAACCATCCCAACCGTGAAGCATGGGGGTGGAAACATCATACTCTGGGGGTGCTCTTCTGCAAAGGGGACAGGACAACTGCACCATATTGAAGGGAGGATGGATGGGGTCATGTATTGCGAGATTTTGGCAAACAACCTCCTTCGCTCAGTAAGAGCATTGAAGATGGGTCATAGCTGGGTCGTCCAGCATGACAATGACCCCAAACACACAGCCAGGGCAACTAAGGAGGGACTCCGTAAGAAGCATATCATATCAGAAGCATATAAGAAGCATATGAATATCCTAAAAATAGCCATATTAACCTTGGCCTGTGACAGATTATTCTCAAAAATCACTTTGTCCTTGACTGACAATCAATGATAACACAAAATTGGGGAAAACAAATATATATATATATATATATATATATATATATATATATACGCACGCAGTTATTATTATTATTATTATTATTATAGGGTAGTGTGGTGGCTATAGTTGGAACACTATAGCCACCACAACTATAGGGGGATCACACTCTTCAGCCTCCCCGGTAAGGTCTATTCCAGAGTACTGGAGAGGAGAATTCCACCGATGGTCGAACCTCGGATTCAGGAGGAGCAGTGTGGTTTTCGTCCTGGTCGCGGCACACTGGACCAGCTCTACACGCTCCATCGGGTGCTCGAGGGTTCATGGGAGTTTGCCCAACCAGTCCACATGTGTTTTGTGGATCTGGAGAAGGCATTTGACCGTGTCCCTCGGGGCACCCTGTGGGGAGTGCTCCGGGAGTACGGGGTCCGGGGTCCTTTGCTAAGGGCTATCCGGTCCCTGTACGACCGCAGCAGGAGCTTGGTTCGCATTGCCGGTAGTAAGTCAAACCTCTTTCCAGTGCATGTTGGCCTCCGCCAGGGCTGCCCTTTGTCACCGGTTCTGTTCATTATTTTTATGGACAGAATTTCTAGGCGCAGCCAGGGTGTAGAGGGGGTCTGGTTTGGGAACCACAGAATCTCATTTCTGCTGTTTGCGGACGATGTGGTTCTGTTGGCTTTGTCAAATCAGGACCTTCAGCGTGCACTGGGGAGTTTTGCAGCCGAGTGTGAAGCGTCCGGGATGAAAATCAGCACCTCCAAATCCGAGGCCATGGTTCTCGACCGGAAAAAGGTGCTTTGCCCTCTTCAGGTCGGTGGAGTGTCCTTGCCTCAAGTGGAGGAGTTTAAGTATCTCGAGGTCTTGTTCACGAGTGAGGGACGGATGGAGCGTGAGATTGATAGACGGATCGGTGCAGCATCTGCAGTGATGCGGTCGCTGTAGCGGACCGTCATGGTGAAGAGAGAGCTGAGTAGGGGGGCAAAGCTTTTGATTTACCGATCGATCTGCGTTCCGATCCTCACCTATGGTCATGAGATTTGGCTCATGACCGAAAGAACGAGATCGCGAGTACAAGCGGCCGAGATGAGTTTCCTCCGCAGGGTGGCTGGGCGCTCCCTTAGAGATAGGGTGAGGAGCTCGGTCACTCGGGAGGAGCTCGGAGTCGAGCCGCTGCTCCTCCACGTCGAAAGGAGTCAGTTGAGGTGGCTCGGGCATCTTTTCCGGATGCCCCCTGGACGCCTCGCTGGAGAGGTGTTCCGGGCACGTCCCACTGGGAGGAGGGCCCGGGGAAGACCCAGGACACGCTGGAGGGACTACATCTCTCGGCTGGCTTGAGAACACCTTGGGGTTTCCCTGGAGGAGCTGGGGGAGGTGTGTGTGGATCGGGAGGTCTGGGCGACTTTGCTTGAGCTGCTGCCCCCGCGACCCGACTCCGGATAAAGCGGAAGAAAATGGATGGATGGATGGATGGATGGATAGTGTGGTGGCTGGGTGGCACCCAGTGTAAAACATGTAAATCCGTAAAAAAGGGAGAGGCCGAAAGAATTATTTTCATATTTTTAATTATTTAGCTACAAAGCTTATTTTCATATTTAAAGAAAACTTGATTTCTGTGTGTGTATTAGGTATGACATAACACTTAATCACGTTTTTTAGCTGATAAAGACACCCTCTTTGACTTCTAAATTGCATATAAAGTGAATATTTTTAAGTGAGAAAAGTGCTCACATATTGTAGTTGTTTGTAAATTTTCTTTCATCGTATAATTATCGTGTTTGGCGAGTCCTCCACGCCGCAAGGGGCAGCAGAGCAGCGTTTGTCGCTGTTGTTTGATTCCAGTGATTTTTATCGGGCAGCCGGAGAAAACTGAAGTAACACCAGCACTGTTTGTTTGTTTGTTTGTTTTTGTCACATATTTGTTTCTAAATTTGTAACTACGTTTATGTGAAACCGAAATGCACTCGGTCACCGTGTCGATACCGTCATTTCGTTCAGAAAACAACACGATGGAGAAAGGATTTACGGTGAGCTGTTTTCTCATAACCTCGGTCTCTGCTGTCAAAAAACAGCTTCTAATTAAAAAATAATAATAATTAAAAATATGCTTTCAATACATTTATTACATACGTTTTCTATATGATAAAGTAAAGTCAGCGGTTTCAGCTGTGGACAAGGTTTTATTTGTCCTGTTGACTCAGATCCCACACATTAATTAAAGCAGTTCATCTTTTTGCTGAATTAATAAAACAAATATCATGTTTCAAAACTGAGTGTTAATACAGTTAATGCTGTAATGATTCACTGATTAACAGAATAATAACCGATATTTTATTATTTATGTTAATATTCTTATTAATATTTGTTAAGAATTTGACAAGAAAAAATACCAAAGTACAAACTGATTTGACAAGAAAAAAAAACTGTCAAACTTCTAACTTTCTGTGGTTTATTTTTCAACATTATGATGTGCTGATGTCTGTGTTTTTATTTTAATGAATTTTTTAGCATGTTCAGATATCGTAGTTTAAATTAATCCTTGATTAAAAATAAGTTATTTGTGAATATAAGCAATTGTATCTGTGAATACAGTATTTTTCATGTATAATTTCAAAGAAAAATAAACAGATCTTAAATGATTATGCTGTTTGATTTTCAGGATAATTAATAGGTGTGTACAAAACCAAAAACTGAGTATTTCACACAAACTGAACCATATATTGTTTTATTTATTTATTTAAAACCATGAGGTCTGTAACACCGACTATGAATTATATTGGCATTTTCAGATGTGTATTTTAATATGATTGTGCAGAATGCAATGTAAAAACATCAGGCAGAATGCTCAGTTCAGGAAACCGGATTTAAGCCATTTCAGAATCAGAATCAGAAGTTTATTGCCATTGCCAGTGGACAGGATTCACAGACTAGGAATTTGCTTTGATATAATGGTGCAACATTAAGCAGAAAGCAATATAAAATGCTAAGATAAAATATAAAATATGTGCTAAAATAAGATAAAATATAAGATAAAATATGAAATATGAAAGGCTGTGTGCAACATAAAAACAGTGCAGTGGGAGGAGTGCAATTAAAAACCAAAGTACATTTGTCTAAAGTGACCTGTGATAAAATGATAAAGTGACAGACTTAAGGTTAAGGTGACTGAGTTATGAGGTGTTCATGAGTCTAACGGCAGAGGGGAAGAAACTGTTCTTATGGCGGGAGGTTCTGGTCCGGATGGACCGTAGCCTCCTGCCCGAGGGGAGTGGTTCGAATAGACCGTGTGCAGGGTGAGAAGGGTCAGCTGTGATCCGACCTGCTTGGCCCAGAGTCCTGGAGACGTGCAGATCGTGGAGAGATGGAAGGCTACAGCCGATCACCTTCTCAGCAGAGGCCACAATGCGCTGCAGTCTGTGTCTGTCCCTGGCTGTGGCCCCGGCGTACCACACCGTGATGGAGGAGCAGAGGATGGACTCGATGATGGCCATGTAGAACTGCACCATCACCTGGACAGGCAGCTTGGCCTTCTTCAGCTGCCGCAGGAAGTACATCCTCTGCTGGGCCTTCTTGATGAGGGAGCTGATGGTTGATCCCCACTTGAGGTCCTGGGTGATGGTGGTGCTGAGGAAGCAGTGACAGTCCACAGTGGTGATGGGGCTGTTGCTGAGGGCAAGGGAGGGCGGGGGGGGCTGTGGCTTTCCTGAAGTCCACGAACATCTCAACTGTTTTCTGGGCGTTGAGCTCCAAGTTGTTGCTGCTGCACCAGGTCACCAGCCGGTCCACCTCCCTCCTGTAGGCAGACTCATCCCCATCCGAAATGAGTCCGATGAGGGTGGTGTCGTCCGCAAACTTGATGAGCTTTACGGAGTCATGGCTGGAGGTGCAGCAGTTAGTGTACAGGGAGAAGAGCAGAGGGGAAAGGACACAGCCCTGTGGAGATCCTGTGCTGAGAGCCTGAGTGTTCGAGACATTCTTTCCCAGCCTCACACGCTGACTCCGGTCCGTCAGGAAGTCTGTGATCCACCTGCAGGTGGAGTCGGGCACGTGGAGCAGAGAAAGCTTGTCCTGGAGCAAAGCCGGAAGGATGGTGTTGAATGCAGAGCTGAAGTCCACAAACAGGATCCTAGCGTAGGTTCCTGGGGAGTCCAGGTGCTGCAGGATGGAGTGCAGGGCCAGGTTTATGGCGTCATCTACAGACCTGTTGGCTCTGTAGGCAAACTGCAGGGGGTCCAGGAGGGGGTCGGTGATGGATTTCAGGTGTGATAAAACCAGGCGTTCAAAGGTCTTCATGGCTACAGACGTGAGAGCCACAGGCCTGTAGTCATTAAGTCCAGTGACGTGTGGTTTCTTGGGGACTGGAACTATGATGGAGGACTTGAAACAGACTGGAACATGGCATGACTCCAGAGAGGTGTTGAAGATCCCCGTGAAGACTGGGGCCGGCTCATCAGCGCAGTGTCTCAGGGTGGCAGGAGAGACACAGTCTGGGCCCGGGGCCTTACGTGGATTCGTGCATTTGTTGAACATTTCAAGTGATAATATTCCTTCTTTGTTCTGTATCTGTATGAAGAAACCTGACAGAAATGAGTCACAATATGAGCCATATTGTGACCTTAAAACCAAACAGTGAGGGGTGTGCAGTGTTTATAGCTTTATAATTAATGTACACATTGACTTCCCTTTCTCAGAGTAATAAATTTGAGTTTGTACTCATTTAACAGTGTGTAAATTATACAAATGGCTGTATACATACACATACACTGCAGGCATTATTTTACTGCTGTGCTGTGTGTATGTTATTTAGCTGAGCTGCTTCTGGATTTTCTCACTTGTGTTTATGTTTCCACTCCAGCATTTAAATAAATAGCACCACTGACATTAGCAGGTGTTTGGCAATGAACAACAAAACGCACGCAGTAAATCTGCCATTTTTCGGGAAGAGTTCAGTTGAATGAGGGAAGTAGCCCAGTGACTGTTTATGGATGTTAACTCTGGCGGCTCATCTTCACCACAGCAGACAGATGTTTCCTCTTGGTAACGCGCTTACGTTGACAATAACTGACAGCCAGCTTCGCGGTCAGCCCCCACAAACTGTTTACTGGAGTGTGTGGTCTGATTGAAGAACCCGGGTTACATACAGTAACCGTAATACAGAGAGCAAGCACTCACTCTTGTTGTTGCTGTTGTTTTTTTTTTTTGTTTTTTTCAGGTCTTTAAAATTGAGGTGGTGTTGAATGGCAGACAGCACACAGTGGAGAAACGCTACAGAGAATTCCATGCTTTGCATAAAATGGTGAGACCAGATTATTCACACAATATGCTCCATAAACTGCTAAAGTCTGATTGAATATCTTCTGACAAGTGCCAGAACCTGCAGGTTCCTTGAATGGGTACTTGAGGTTGGCTCCAAACTAAGTCCATGCCCATAGAACTCCATATTAAAATGTCCACAGCAAAATGAAACATGTACTGAAATAAAGGTGTTTTTCTCTATAGCTAGTTCGTCTGCTCAAATGCATGGATCGGTGTCAAACGTGATCTGTGGGTGGTGATCTTGCTGATTGCCCCATCAAGTTCTTTTATTTTCCTTCATGGTTTGCTTCATTTAATATGTCAGCTATGTCTCCAAATCCCTACAGCTAAAGAAGAGCATAAAGCCGCCTGAGATTCCTTCAAAACACGTTAGAAACTGGGTTCCTAAAGTCCTGGAGCAGCGGCGGCACGGACTGGAACAATATCTACAAGTACGGTCATACATTACCTCCATGTTTGAAATCAAGAACCAGAGCATTTATTCCTCATTTTAACATTAATGCTCAAGTATCGAAACAAACTATTTGATTCTGGTTAACAGCATGTTAAGTAGCTCTGATAGTGTGTGTTGTAGTGCCAGTTAACTCAGGGTTTGTATTTTCATACAAAATTGGTGAAATTATTGGGCCTGGCTTGTATTAGAAAATATCAAATTTGCAAATATAGAAAAAGGGTTGTATAGCTGGAACATTATTTTGAACATTGCAAGAGTTTTGGGCCTTGCTTTTAATGAGTGCCTTGATGGTTATTAACCATACACAGTGTGTGTCATACTTTATTTTGGGATAAATATAACATAATCCAGTATTATGTGCGAGATGCTTGATTCTTATTCTTGGTGGTGGGAACAGCGTCAGGCATGGATAACCAAAATATAGAAGAATGAGTGAGTTAGTACATCCCAGACAGTTTTTGCCAACAGTCACTCAGAAACGTGAAATAAAATCATCTTGTAATTCACTGAATTAGAAAACAAGCATAACAGGGATGAACTGATGACATTGTGGTGAACGATAATGCACCAGATCAATCCTGATGTCTGTAATATCCATAGATGTGTCTGCTCCACCCCTCGCATTAGCGAATGAGTAGAGTTAAGCTAACGGAGAAACATGTTGCCAGTGTGGGCAAATTCAAGATGAAATTACAGAACAGAATGGGGGAAGTCAAACAGGAATTAAAGAATAGAATGAACTTGAGGCTGTGGATGGTGTCAAAACTGGCTAGCTTGAAACACTGCTTTGAAACATTTTGAAACCTTTGAAACACATGTATCTTGAACAGTGTTCTGGAGTGTACGTGAAAAATAACGTATTACAAAAAGAGCCTACATACAAAACAGAACAGGAAAGTAAAACCGGAATTAAATAACAGATGGAACGTGTGGTTATGGATGGTGCTAAAACTGGCTAATGCAAAACATTGCTTTGAAAATTTTTCAACGCTTTGAAACGTCCATGTGATGAACATTGTTCTGGAGTCCTCATGAAAAAGAAGCTCTCACAATACAAGCCAAAATATAAAACTTAAAGAATGTAGCTTGTGGCAACATTTCATTGGTACTGTAAATTAGCAGTGGCTACCTCGAAACACTGCTTTGAAATGTTTTGAACGTTGTTCTGGAGACTGCATGAAAAGGAAGATACTAAAGTACAAGCGTGAATGGAATTAAAACGTTTCCCTCAGTACTATAAATTAGTAAAGGCTAACTCGAAACACTGGTTTGAAATGTTTTGAAACCTTTGAAAGACTTGTGTTTCGAACATTGTTCTGGAGTCTGCATGGAAAAGAATCGATCACAATACCTGCTGAAATAGACCACAAAAAAGGAAAGTAAAACTTGACTTAAAGAATAGATAGAACGTGTGGCTGGTTATGGCGCCAAAACATTTCATCAGAACTTCACATTAGCCATGGCTAACTTGAAACACTGCTTCACAATATTTCAAATCCTTCAAACACCCATGTTTGAACATTGTTCCAGAGTCTGGATGAATAGGAGGAACACTGATACCTTCTGGTTGGTTCAGGATTCTGCATCCATATCAAATTAAGAGTTTCATGTTTAAAGGTTGTTTTGATTGTGGGTGATATTTATCGAAACTGTTCTGATAAAATAGCAGAGGTTATAAATCAGAAATTCTACAGTAACAGAATTACAATCAGAGCATATTTTTAATGGTAAACTAAAGTATGAGCAGATTATTGTAACTCCGTTACAGTAGAGTTGCCCAAATTTCAGTTAAATGGCAGTAAAACCGCGTACGAAGCTCTTCAGTTGGGCTTTATCTGTACATTGCAATTTGCTTTTGTTTTGTCAGACGATAATTATGGAGAATGAGGTTCTTCCAAAGATATTTCTGGATTTCCTGAATATCCGCCATTTTCCTTCAGTGCCTAAAACAGAAAGCTGTGGGTGAGTTTGAACTCGAGGTTTGCTGTAAAATAAAAGACCAGTTTGTGGCTTCTTTTTGTTCCTTCTTTCTTCTTCAAATCTGAGTGATTGTAAATTCTGGGACGCTGTGAGTGACTGTGGCCATAAGTTTGATTTTTTTTTTTTTTTCTTTCTTTCTTCCTTCCCTCTTAAAGGTCTTTTGATACAGAATCTGAGGGATCAAGGTAAGATTTCTCTCTCACACACACACACAACCATTTCAGACCATTTTTCTTTAAGTATATGAAACTCATTTTCAATTATAGCCCATTTTTTTGTTCACAAATCTTGAACCTTACCTGGCCTCTCAGTGACCCCGCCCACTTTCTGCAGCTGCTTGCACGCTTACCGACTTTGCCTTTCTGCACACTTTCCAGTAAACTTTCACACCAGCCCGTCATGCTGTTTCTGAGAGACCCGTTTCTGCTGCCATCTGCACACGGTAACATTCACGCCACATATGAAGTATCACAGTGCACCATATTTTAGCACTACAGCTGGTCATTTTATGATGAAACCGCTGGGAAAATATGTTCCAGCATGCACTGTTTTTTGGCCTTCTAACTTGAAATATTTCCTGTGTGTTTGCTTCACTTCCAGATACATTTTCAAATGTTGTTATCGAAGGCGTGATTCACGGCGTGTTCTATCCAGATCTTCAGCCGAGGTAGAGCCGCAGAGCGGACAAACTGGCGCGTCACGTCTTCGCACCATTTTCAGGTGCGCGTCAGGAAGGCTGCAACAGTTCAGTACATTCTGAACCTTTCAAGCATAAACACGTTTTCTGAACTTGATGCTGAAAAAAAAATGTGTTAAAAAGTAAACTCCGTATCACTCAGAAAAACAAAATAACACCGGTACTACATTTTGTTGTAAAAATGTCCAGCTATGTCTCATATTTCAGTTGAGTTGTTTAAATCTTGTAAGAAATTTAGAGTTAGGACAGGATGTGAAAAGGGGTTAATTTACCTAAAGTGCTTAGTTATATTGCAATAAAAATGAGCAAAAATCATTTGCCTTCTTTTTGAAGGCTGTGAATTCCAGGCGTACAAAATGAGCTTGAAATAGACATAAGCTGCTGATGAAATAATAACTTTGCCCTGAGAGAGATGAGTTTTTACAACATGCCAGAAGATTGTGAATGAGTTTGGTTAGAAGGACACCTCTCCCAAATGAGACAAGAAGCACACGTGGAATGTGAAATGTCAAAATGCACCCAGTTAAAAAATAGCTCCCTCAAAGAGTTTAAATACCGAAAGCCGACTGTAAATGGTATGAAACAACCATACTCACTGTTCACTTTAATACACAGGAAGTGTACCTAATAAAGCGTCCAGTTAGCATCTAGTCTGGCTCATAAGTATTTGGACAACAGCGCATTCTTGGAGTTTAGCCTCTGTACACCACCACAAGCAAGATGTGCCTGTCTGTAGCAGTGTAACAAAAATATGCACTAACTATTTAGGAATTATGGCCACTTTTACACACACTTTGTTCATATTCAGAGCTCATAAGTAATTGAAGAAACTGAATATCAGGATTATTTTTCTTATAATCTTGTATAAATTTTTACAGCCAGTTTTCTTTTGGAATATCAGGAAGTGGATACAACAAAGGCTTTACTAATTATATTTTGGACTTCAGTTATATTCATCATTAAGAAATGCAAACAGCATGCTGCTGTACCGTAAATCTCTCTAGAGTAGGCATTTCTCAAAATCTGAGTGCCTGTGCAAGGAGCAGGCTAGTGAGGGAAGCCACCAAGACACCTATGATTGGAGAAACTGGGGACAGTGAAGCGCATGCCTGTTGCATCACCAGTCAGAGCTTTATTGTGGAGCAGAGCAGAGGATTTCAGTCTAAGAAAATAGATCAAATGTAGGCTCAAATGCTTTATGTGGCATCTGGTATAAAGTACCTGGAATATCACCTTCAGAGTTTTCTGTGTGTCTTGGTAGCTTCCCTCACTATTCCACTGCTTGCATAGCCCGTTTTTTTGAGAATATTCCAACTCTTACGTAGTGGTGTACAGATGCAAAATTACAAAAATTGTTGCTTGTGAACCTGACAGCAACACTAGGGGCATATTTTATTTATATATATATTCTATCGTCCATAAACATTTTTTATTTATTGTACATTAATGTGTAAGAAAAATGATGCTGTGATTATTTAATATTGACATTTTCCTCCATCTGTGCCGTCATGTCAGAGTAACTGGTTCTCAGCGTAGGGGAATTCTATGCCAACCAAATTACAAGAGCAAATTTTTCTTGGTGAATTTTAACAAGGATAGGTTTTGCTTTCATTGTAATTCTGTTACCAATATCAATTTTCAAGTATTGGTGCATCGCACTCTTTCAAATAGGCTGGAAAAGTAATGTGCGGAGTTGACTTTAGTGTAGCATGAAGTTCCTAATAACAGGAGAGCTTTTGTGCGCCTCAGGCTGGAGGGGAGCCAACAGGAAGCTGTCGCTTAATTTACACTAGTCGGAATGAAGTTTTGTTTTTGTGGGTGTTTGAGATTCTGGTTGACGTATGAATTGTTTGAATTTATGCCAGATATGATTAGAATGTAACGAGTACTTGGGCTTGGCTGGGAATAGTTTGGATTACTGGGTGTGGCAGCGATTTATTCGTCAGTGTTTAGTAAACTGTGCTGGGCACTGAAGGGGGGGGGGGGCGCTCAACTTGGTTTAGAGCTGCATCCACTTTAGTTTTTGAGTGGAAAACCAGCTGGAGGTCTGGCACAACCTAAGAATGAGGACGCACGGGTTTAAGTAGGGGTGCTGCGTCAGAGGATTAGTATGAATTCCAGTGAAATCCCCTTTTAATTTATGCTTCCTTGTTTCCTTCACTTGCATGCGCACAAATATAATTTTGCAGTAGTTTGGGGGGGAATTAACTGCTGGTGCTCTTTATTAGTCAGTGGAAAGAAAATAAATCAAACTTCTTCTTGCTTCTCAAATACTGACTGATTGTTCCCATTTTATATAAAAATCGTAAGCTGACTATTTTTTACCCGAGGCCAAAATATGGCCATTGGGTATTGTGAAGACTTTGCATTTGTCCGTCTGTGTTCAGCATAACTCTATTCCTATTATGGCCAAGGTCTTCAAATTCACAGGGAGCATTCTTGGGACACAGACCTTGGACAAGTTCAAAGATGGCTAACCTTGACCTATTCTACATTACATGCTCATGCGGCAGAGGGTACTTTAGCATTGTGTACTATATTTGGGACTTTTGGGCACTCACTTGAAATCCAGGAAGTTCTGATGGTGTTTATGTCCAGTTTTGAAGCCAACATAAACAAAATAACACATTTAAACTGATTAACGCCGGCCCCAAATTTTGTCAAAATGCTTCATTAAACTTTGAGAATAACCATAAATAACCATGTTGATGGCTGAAACAGAAAGCTGCCTGATCCTGCTGTCGGCTCATTCGTAAATCCTAAAATCGGGGCTTAAAGATGTGTTTTCAGAGCCTTAAATGAAAAGCAGATTTTGCACCTCAGCGTTTGAATTTGTGCACTGAAAATAGCACGCCGATGTGTTTTAAAAGGGAAAATGATTCTGAGAAGAATTAAGTGCCAGTATTTAAAGGAACATGCTTTTGTGATTGTTCAAGTGCAAATCAAGAGCTTCAGATGTTTCTGCCCCGTGATGTGGTTGTGTGGAACCTTTTTTGAAGTTTTGAAATGGTTTAAAGCCACAGTGTGTAGAATTTAGGGACATTTATTAGCAGGAATGGAATATAGCATTCATAACCATCTGCTCATTATACAAATAATGAATGTTTATGAGTGCAATGGTAAGAATATTTCACTTTGTGAAATATTCTTACGTAGCACGAATGAAAAAAACATTCATTATTTGTTTTATATAATGCCTAAAATAGATCCTTGTAATTTGATATTTTTTAATTTATAAACGAGAGAAAATGGACTTACATTTTGGTGTGCAAAGGTTCCAAACAGTCAAACACGATTTTTAAATAGCAGTCCAACCTAAAACTGATGATGTAGTCCGTAGCTGATGCAAATGCCTCCACGCGACTTACAGTGTATTGGATTTATGTTTTTTGTGTTACAAGAATGAGTACAGTCAATAAAACACACCTCACAATGTTTGTTTTTAAGCTAAGTGCCATCGCCACTAGTGTGAGGGTGCAGTGGTCAAGCTGTGCAATAGCACAAAACATATAGAGTCAAAATTGCAAGTTAAATAGAACCAAAATTGCATGGTAAATGGAACACATTGGCAAGTGGTATGGATGATCCTTATCACATGACATACAAACCACCAATCAAATGACAAGGATGTATTTAGGTGTTATATAATGTTTAATTACCTCAAACGATGAATTGATCTGTGTTAGCAAGCTCCAGATTAGCTCTCCGTGTTTATACGGCCGCCATGCTGATATAGTAGCACAAAAGGGACATACTTTATCTTTTGCATTTTGTAGCGTAGCCAGAAGACTGAGAAAAAAGAACAGGAATCAGTGGCCGCTCCCCTATGCAGTGTCTACTGGTTGCTAGTGCAGGCTAAGAAGTTTAAGAAGGGAAGCGTGCCTGAGTCCCCATTGCCAAACATAATGTGACTGGAAATAAAATCACTTTATAATGCAATCTGCAACCTCACCACTAGAGAGCATTAAATCCTACACACTGTAGCTTTAAAAAGTATTTGTTCCAAACATGTTGAAACATTTTGACAATTGTCTTGGCAGTAGTGCAGTGGCTTTTATTGAAGCTTGCTCTCTCTATATAGTCAGGTTCAAAAGTATTTGGAAAACGCTTTTTCATATATATATATTTTGCCTCTACTACTATAGGCAGTTCTCAAAAACTGAACATCTGTGCAAGGAGGAGACTAGTGAGGAAATCCACCATGACACCCGTGACAGTTCTGAAGGAGTTATAGACTTCTGTGGCTGTGATTGGAGACACTGTGCGTAGTCTGTCCACCATCAGTCACAGCATATCGTGGTGGAATGGAACAGACAAGGATTTTTCAAACAAGAAAACTTATCAAATCTATGCTAGTTTCCCATGTGCCTTTGAGCAATGTACAGATGAAATTTCACATCTTTTCAGACAAAAGTTGCACTGTCCAAGTTCTCCAATCATGCAGCAGCACACAACACTTTCAGAGTTGTCCTGGGTATCTTGGTGGCTTCCCTCACGAGTAAGTGTGCAATCCAGATAGATTTACCACATAGTATGTCTGAGACAAATCCTTTGACTTTAAAAATGTTCATGCATCCATCCCCACCTGTCTGAAGGAAAGCGCCTGCAAGTGATTATTTGCATTAAAAGAGTTTTTCCAATGAATTGTGGTCTCTGAAAATAGACAGACTACATATTCAAATGGCTGTAATTCCAAAACATTTAATGCCATATTCTTGTTAAACCCCTCAAATTAAAGACGAATGCCTACACTACTAATACGTCTTGATTTTTGTCATTTCAGTTCTTGTGATGTTGCAGAGGCAAAGTTAGAAAAATTGTTTCACTGTCCCAATACTTGTAGACCTGACTGTAACTAAAAGTTACTAATATGACTTATGCTGTCATCTCCAGTCTTAAACCCTCGGTTTCAAACGTGTTTGGAATGAATCAGTCTCGAGTCAAGCGATTTTACTTTAATAAACAGACGTACACATTTGACAAGACGAGCAATGACCCGGGACTGAAACCGAGGACTTGTGCTGGTAGAGATTCTCACTTGATTATGAAAGTGGCCTTTTACTTTATCTGTAATGTTTCATTTAATGTTGAATACATGTATAATATACCAGTTGTAAAGCAGTTTTTCCAAATGTAGTGTGGTACAAAGGGGTACAAAAGTGTGCATATACCTTTTTAACTGAAGGATTTGGTGGGCTAAGATAAAACAAGTAAAATATGTGCAATTAAACTATTATCTGTTCCCTGTATACGAATCATTTACATAAACCAGCTAACCCTTCCATGTCGTGAACACTCAATGATTTGTTGTTGGGTTTTTTTATTATTAGTATTATTAATGAAATGAAACCTCAGTCTGTAGGTTGCTGTTCAAACAGTAGACTTTGAGCTCACCATGTCAGCTGTGAGTGAACCACTAAACCACAGCAAACATTACATATCAAAAGTTTGTCCAGCACTGAGAAAAACTAACTGTGGACAAATAACCTCTGTTACACATATCATGTTTTTTTTTTTAACCCATTGTGTAGATTTGTGTGTATTTATACAGTGTATTGTTGTACCAGTTGTGCTCTGATCATGTCTCATCAATGTGCCATAATGTCAGCCTACAGTGAAGACTGAATTCTACTGTAGCACTTTAGGATCAATACTGACACCAATAAAACTATTTCCACAAATCTTCATTTGCTTTTTTTTTTTTTTTTTTTTTTACAGTAGAAGCTCTTTATTAAAAAAGGAGGGTCTAGAAAAAAAACATTTACTCAGCTGTTGCGTACATATTTGTGTGAGGTTCAGGTGAGTCTGCCTCACATCAGGGATTTCCACATAATACTACTCACTGCACATTTGTTCGCTCTTTGGCTAAAAACTGCATAAATGCACAATCTTGTCAAAGATATGTCTTTAAAAAAATAAGTCCTGACACCTTATTGAGATTTCACTTGTGTGATTGTGTCTTATATCAAGTGGAGATGAGACATTTAACTAGGAATTAGACAAATATAAATGGACTGTATTTATATAGCATTTTTCTATCTGCATCAGACGTTCAAAGCACTTTACAATAATGCCTCCCATTCACCCCGATGTCAGGCTGCTGCCATGCAAGGTGCTCACTACACACTGGGAGCAACAAGGGGCTTAAGGACCTTGCTCAAGGGTCCTTAATGATTTTCCAGTCAGGCTGAGATTTGAACAGAGGATCCTCTGGTCTCAAGTCCAACGCTTAACCACTAGACCAGTGAAGTTACTGACAATCCAACAAGGTAAGATGCTGCAAACTAGTCATGTTGTTCTCTAACAGCAGCTATTCCTCAGTCACACCTCCTGCAGCGGCAGCACAAATGCAGATTTTAAAATGCAATATCACCAAATCATACTGATTATCTTAATGAAAGGTAGCTAATTTGTTTGGTCATATAATCCAGCATTAATCATAATTTTAAAATGCAGAAAGATGAAATGCGGTTTTGCACAACAAAGCAGCACATTTCTTATATTTATTTTGCTGCGGCTGCAATTAACAGAATGTTCTTTGCATAAATTAAAAAAACTAGAACAAAGTACTGTCATTTTTGGAAATAATCTGACATCAGATATATCAGAACATAAAAAAAAAAAACCCTTTGCTGGCTGGTAGTGTTGCAACAGTCCGGTAGTGAAAACCCACACGTTCTAGCAAAAGGTGTGATCTAATCCAGCATTTGGAAACTCGAAGCATCTTTACTCCTAGTGACAGTTTTAAAGTTCTCTGTGACCAACTTCATCTTTGAGGCGTTCGTCTGCTTGTGGTTCCTTCATGTTGGCAAAGGCAACTTCTCTTGTCAGCTGCTCCAGCGGCGGCAGACCCACTGCCAGGTTTCGCATAGCGATGGCCGTCCTCAAGAATCTAACGTATAAGGAGACAGACAGAATTATCGGCACAGTAAAACATTCAAACATAATTTTCGAATTTACTGCTTTCATATACAAATGACACAAAACCTGGATGGTAGCAGTGTTTGCACGTGTGAATTTAGCACCGAGGAGGTTCAGGTTGTTGCCCGTGTCAGTGAGCAAGATTAAACAAGCGCGTAATCGACACTAACCCATGGCGCTCTATGTAAACATTGATAAGGTTACCATTGTTCTTTTGACCCCAAAATCAATAGGCTTCTTTGGTTCACCAGGCTTAACACACCAATTTTGGTGACGCATTTAGGAAAAATGTTCTTGCACTCACAAGATTTACATGCCAGTACACACCAATGACCTTGACCTTTGACACTCAAAATCAAGGGGGCAGGTTGGGGTCACCATGCCCAAGGCATACCAATTTTGGTGACAGGCAGGAAATTAGGATTTAGGAATAAGATGTTATTGCGCTCACAAAATGCACTCCAATGACCTTGACCTTTGACCCCTGAACTCCAAACTCAATAGGGTTCTTCTGATCACCATGTGTAGATTAGATTAGACAGAACTTTATTAAACGCTTGGGAAGACTTCCTCAGGGAAACTGAGGTTCCAGCAGCATTGTGTAGCAGCACAGAGGGTAAGAAGCACACAGAGTATCAAAGATGAAAGTAAAAAAAACAAAATTGGAAATATAAATGGTTTACTGGCTACAACTGTTCCTCTCCTTCCCATCTTGTGTCTTCCTGCCCCACCACCACCACCAAGTGAGGAGGAGTAACAGGAAGTGTAACACATATACCAAGTTTGGTAACAGTCAGACCAGTACAACTGCAGTAATCTTGATTATAGTAATGAAGCATTTCTACATAAAACTTGATACTAGCTTGATTGCGCCCTCTGATGGTCAGGCTTCAAAGGCATGCATATCACCAATTTGTCTGGCTCGAGTAAAGTAGGTCTCCCAGACTGGAGGAGAAGCTCGCTCAGACATGACCAGCAGATGGCGGTGTTGCACAGGTGACAAAGCCAAACCTGCAAAAGCAAAACAAACCGGCTTCTTGGCTTCATCTCCTGCATCAAACATCAATGTCTAATCAGTTTATCCTCATCATATCACCTTTTAATTTGTTGTCTAACAAGATGATAACATTAGTTTTTTAGTTAGTTTTTTATCTCAAACGGGAGGCGGCAGACTCATTCATTCACATGGTGCATTTTATAGGCCAAAGGCTAGGAAAATGCACCTAAAATTTGAATAAAAATGTATTCATCTGATCTGGTGTGACCAAAAAAAAAAAAAAAAAATCATCAAATTTGGAATGTCTAAAAGTTCTTTTTCAGCAAAAATGAAATGTGAATTTATTTTGGCAGCACTGTGTCGCCTCACAGCGAGAAGGACATGGGATCGATTCCCACCTGTGGCCTTTCTGTGTGGAGTTTGCATGTTCTCCCCGTGGTGTACGGGTTTCCTCCCACATTTAAAGACATAGAAGTTAAGTGAATTGAAAACTTTATAATTGTCCAGGTGTCCCTTGCAAAAGAGATCTCGATCTCAATGAGACTAACCTGGTTTACATGACAAAAAAAATCTATTTTATTGAGGAAACTAAGACTATGAGATTACAAACTCAATTTTTCAATAAAAAAAAAAAATCTTCAAGTGTTATTTTTGGAACATGATGGTTGATGTAGAGATCCGGCGAGGAACATCCAATTTAACACAAATTGTCAGAAATTTCCAATGAAATATGCATAACTTTTGAAAGTTGAAATCTTGTCACTTTTTTTTTTTTTTTAACTTTTTTTTTTTTTTTTTTTACACAGAAATACTACCAGTAGATATTTGGTTTATGGTTGGATCCATCTATAGACTGTAGGAGAGAGCACTCACCCCCTCCGTATGGTGTAATACTTTTTCACCGTGAAGCGTTCCAGTCGCTCCAGCACGCCGGCCTCTTTGCGTTTCTTCACCTCTTTCATGCGTCGCTGCCTCTTCAGGAAAAGCCGCACAATCAGGTCCGTGGCGTTAACCTCTGCAGCTTCTTCATCTGTAGCGATAAGAGGCTGCAGCTCCGGTGGAAGCGGCTCCGTTTCTAATGGATTTAGAATCCAATTAAGATCTAAAGAGACCTGACCAATTGTAAACCTTCACATAGACATTCTTTGCATTCAGACAAAACAGACAGATGGAGTGAAGAATGCCTTCCTGAGAGACAAAACTTCACCTGTTCCATTGTGAACGCGCTCCTGGATCTCCAACAGTTTGGTGAAATTCTGCTGCAATGCCGCCTCTGTGGTGTTGACGTAGATGTACATGTAGCAAGAAGGATCTTCAGATACGGTGTACACCTTATGGTAGCTGCCAGAAGGTACCTACACAAACACACACTTTGTCTTAACCCTGTGAATGCAGGTTAAAGTTATGGTGTTAACGCGGCTGATAATGTCCAGCTGTACCTGCATTTGCTCACCAGGCTGCAGAGTGTAGTTTTTTTTCTCGTCGACGACCTCAACATTCACCTTCCCCTGTAACACCTGAACGCTGGTGTTGCCCAGATCTTCACTCACATAGTTTTCCAAGTGGAGACCTAAAAGTAAAATGTGTTCTTGAGTTCTTGGTGCTACAGTAACTGCATTTGTGCTAAACAGTCACTTCGCTGGCTTTTCAGGAGTAATGATAAAGTGCAAACAAAGCAATAATCACAGTTACTTCTACTAAATTAAGCTCTTCTGAGCTCCCTCTGGTGGGTTCAAGTGGATTTAAAAAAAAAAAAAAAAGACATGCTACCAATAGGTAGTGCATGACTTGGGGCGGGGAGGGGGGGGTAAGGTTGGTAAAGTTACATCTTGAAGCAGCTTTGTTTTGATTTGGCAATATATAAATAAAATGAACTGAATTGACTTCCACTTGGAACATGCTATCTGCCAGCTCAATGCTATTTTTAATGGCTCGGTGAATGGTCAAGATAGGGGAATCAAATAGTTCTTATCACAAACAGGACACAGATGTCCCATTCCATATTTCCACAGACAGGATTTCAAGGTACACTCAGGGATTGGAGGGTGTCAAGTTTGCTGCCATCAGAACTGCATCTCCTCTTTTTGCAGATGATGTGGTTCTGTTGGCTTCATAACAATGACCTCTGAAGTGAACTGGGCAGGTTTCAGGCAGAGTGTGAAACAACTGGGTTGCGGATTAGTGCTATCAAATCTGAGACTATGGTCCTCAATCAGAAAAGGGTCAATTGTCCCCTCTAAGTTAGAGGTGGGGTACTGCCCCAAGTGGAGGAGTTCAAGTATCTTGAAGTCTTGTTTATGGGTCGGTGGTGAGATGACGCACAAGACTGATAGATGGACCGGGGCTGTGTCTAAGCTCTTGCAGATGCTGTTCCAGACTGCCATGGTGAAGAAATAGTTAAGACAGAAGGTGAGACTTGCTCCCATCTTCACCTAAAAGGTGTTACATGGTCACCCCACCATGTGGCCAAACCAAATTACAGACTATGCCAGTATATTACTGCTGTTTGCCAGTTTGCATTGATGATTCAAAAACATCAGTTGAAGAAAATAATAAAACCATGTCATTTAAGTCCACGTGCAATGAGGGAAAAGCAGCACATTGCTAAACTGGAGAATTTGTTGCCCAGATTTCCAGTAAAAAGTCTGTCAGTTTTACCACCTTCTTTAGAGAAATGGGGATCACAAAAGCGCCTAATTAAAGACTGAACACAGACATACGCAACCTGGGAAATCAGCGATAAAAACAATCTCAGTCTGATTGTCCAAAGTGCTCTCAATCTCCTGGAACTTGGTTCTCCACGGTGAAAGGTCTACGAGTAGAGGCATCAACCATGTATTTGGCTGGAAAGGAGACCAATCAGCCTTCACGATGTCCACCTGGGGATTAAAGATTCTTAAAGAAAGATTCAAAACAAATTAAAAAGCTGTTGTTGTTTGAAGTGATTTAAATATTTAATCAGTATGTATTTTTCCAAACAAAAGCTCTCCTACCTTTGCTGAAAGCGTTCGTTAATGGACACCCAGATATCAAAGTAAATTTCAGGATCAGAGACATTATAGTGAGGCAGAAGCTGACTCAGACAGGTGGCGTACTGCTTCAGCATGTCGCCATGATCTTTCCAACGGCGGCTTTGTGTGAACACCTGGAAGTACGCAGACAATAAATGAAATCAGTCAGATTGACCAACTACCTTTCATTTGCTCTGAAACTGTAAAATGTTTAATCATGTTTGACAGACCTAGTTTATCAGACAGCCAAATAAATAAAATTGATGTGGCTGTATGTCTTTTCCGTTCAACTCACCCCTGGGTTCAAATACCCAATTTCCCCAGTTTTTCCATCTTTGTATGTAATCTTAACATGCTGATGGCTGCGGGAGTGAACCATCATGTCCCAAGAGTAACCATACAAGCCGTTGGTCCAGTTGTTGTAACCCTGGGGGGACAAACTAAATTAGTAAGATTCCAAAATATTCACTTGATTTACACAATTTTCTGAGATGCTGAAATTGAAACAGCATTTTTCTGATTACCTCAACTGAAATAAGATCAAGATCGGACTAAGCAATAAACAAACTAAGACATGAAGTATTCAGATTTTAGTCGTGCACTGTAGACATATATACACTTTAAGCAGACTGTTGTTTTCATGGCATTCTGTGACTCGTCGGGGACGTAATGTGGGCATGAGTTATTAATCTGTGTTCTGCAACATGTAAATGTGAATATGAATGGAAGAGCCTTTTAAGAATGCACGTAAACATCATAATCGTTATGAATTTCAAAATATGTCAATTTTATTCATCCACGAGACTCATAATGAAGCGTGAGAAATCACCAAGCATTCCTGTCAGAGACTGGATGAGGAGTGTGGATGAGTGGTTTCACTGTGCATGTTGATGATGATAGCATGAGTCTAAGCTTTTTGCTGTGGATCAATGCCTATGTTGACTTATTAAGCAACTATTAGTCTGGTGACTCAGAGGACATAAAAGGTGTTTGCTGACTTCAAAGTACAATTTTTTCAACAACGTCTGTGCACGTAAATGCCCCCTGAAACAGTTTAGGCAACAATTTACTAGTTAGTCCTTCATATTACAAGAGGCAATTCAGACGTTTTGAGCCTGACCCAGAAAAGGCAGGGCATTGTTCTCCATCTATTGCATTCTGAGACAGCAACATTTCATCCAGTGAGTCAAAACTTCATGCATTCTCAGGAAACGACTACTTTTTCTAGGTCAGGCTCAAAGCCCGTCAATCGGCCTTAATAAGTCAGTAGTAAAACCTCTGTACCCGTGTGATGAAGTGGGAGTAAGGCATGAATAACTGTTCCATTATGTAGAAGATTGTAAAAATAGCCGCCAGTTTGTGCTTGAGTCTTGGTTTGGAAGCTTTGGCGACAGTCTCGTGGTGTTTGGCGTTCTGCAGCTCATGGTAAAGACATGACGTGCTGGGCTGAGGATCTGGTGAGGTCAGTGGCAGGGCTACCCTGAGGAATGCTGGGAAATGAGAAAAGAATCTCCTTGGCCAGTCAGGATAGCAGAAGAGTGGACTGGTGGCCAACATTGTGTAGGGAAACATTCCTGAGAAGTGGGTAGAAAAAATGGAACATCACCAATGGAATTTAAAAAGGTATTGTGTGTAGCTGAGTAGAGAAGAAAGACATTAGTCCATGAGTCAGAAGCCAATTTTGACCTCATTGGTACCACTTAAAGAGACTAAATGACACTTAAAATCCAGCCTCCATTTATTGTGGTTTACACAAAAAAAAGTATAATGGACATCCCAGAGTGGAAGCTACACCCAGGTTGGTGTCAAAAATGTATTACACATGGATTAACATTTAAAAATGGCCCAATTATATTGAAAAATATACAACATTATTTGTCTGAGCAAAAAGATTCTAAAAATCTATAGTTTGTCCAATCTATGACCAAATGGAGCTATGGGGTAAAAAAGGTGATAAAGATCAATTTCTCTTTGGACACTGGTCAAAAATTGAAGTTGCTCCAATTCTTGTTTAAAAAAAGTGATGCAAACTATAGATTAAGCAAATATGATTAATAAATGGAACAGTGTTGACCATGGTGAATGCCTGGTCTCCAAAGCAATAGTCAAACAATGTCAACGTCCATTGAACATCCATAATATAATTATGACAGATGGTGCAAAGTATTCATTATTAAAAACTCTATTAGCTCAACCAATAATTCACATCACTTTTTTAAAATCAAAATTGACCTTTGTCACCATTTTGTTGTTGTTGTTGCTGTTTTTACCCCATAGCATTCCATCATAGATAGACCCAACTATACCTTTTTGGAATCCCTATGATCAGACAAAAAAATGTGGTATACTCTTCAATATGATTGGAGCAATTTTAAATGTTGACCCCAGTATAATCCTTCACTGACCCCTACCTGGCTATAGCTCCCAATGTGGAAGGGTTATCATATATTTTCATGAATGGCCATGGTATACTGAGACTGGATTTTAAGTATTGTTTAGTTCCCTTAGGTGGTACTGAAAACCTGGTTGGCACATGGACTACACTGAAGAAAGACAACAAGCTCTCACCAATGCTGAAGAGCTGAGAGTTCATACAGTGGAAATATGTGACAAAGAAAAATGCATAAGGTCGTGTGGCATCAAAAAAAAGGAGGAAACCGGCAGTCAGATCGAGAATAAGACCACATCCATGCACCACCAGCAGGCTCACCAACTCCACAGGAAGAATCACTCTGAAAAACATCAGGTTCAGTGAGATCAGAAGAGCTCACTCAGGCTGATCTGTATCAAAATATCTTACAAATGAGCTGATACCCACTTGAAAGGATCAAAAAGCCAATGGTGTGCCAAGTACGACATTGAGTATCCCTCCACCCAATCTGCATCCAACTTTTTGATTCCAGCGATGAAGTACACAATAAATATCTGAAGAAATCATCTTGTGGTTACAATACTTATCAGCAAGTCATGTTATGTGCTAATCAAAATGTCTTAGCTGCTTGAGAGGAAAGTCAACAAGCACACTGTGTCAGATAAATGAACCTGTGTTCTCAAGATGGTGTAATTCCACAAAGGTACATGAGCATTTCTTATCACAGGTCTCCTTAATCCATCAATGGACCTGCAAAGTATTCATGCAAATCAGCATCTGCAACAAATGTATTACAACGTATACAAGCACAGATCTCCAAGCAACTCACCAGTATCTGTTGCCATCCATGAGCGCGAGCTGAAATCCAATGAGGCCGTAGAGGTAGGAGTGATTGTTCCACGCCGTTTTGTCCAGAAAGAAGACATACCAGTAACTTGATATGAACATAAGGCAGGACAGACGGTAGAAGCACCCAAGCATGATGCCCAAAGCCCCTAATGTGAGAAACAAACTGAACGTTATGGCTGAAAAGATCATATGACTGAGGCAGCTTTGGAGGTTTCACAATATGAAGTAAAAGAAAAAAAAAAAAATATTGATTAAATGTCATCTATTACATTCTTTGAATATGAATATACAGTGTTTGCAAATTTAGAATTTATACATTAATATAATGTTGCAAATATAATATAGTGTTGCATGTAATCATAATCAATTTGACATACACCGCTATGCAAATGTTTTAGACATTTTTTGTTGCCTTTTTTTAAAAAACATGTAATAATAAAAGAATCTCACTAATCAAATTTCAAAACTAATTTTAACATTTTTTTAAAAATCCAATAAACACAAATTATAGGAGACTATCAAAATCAAATTGTGCATTTTTGCTGATTAAGTATAGTGGCATTTTCTTTTTTAACAATTACATGTAAATATTCAATGTTTAACATCTGTTTTTTCATTAAATGGAAATAATGGTTTTCACAGAATGTTAGAGTATGTCAAAAATGAAGTAGCGTAGCACTCTATTCGAAATGTAAAGTCCATGTTTTGTTAGTGTTAAAATGTCAGTGATGAAAATTTCTGCATAAAAAACAGATGTGTGCAATTCTTTTTTTCCTAATGAGTGAAATAAGATGAAAGAAACACTGATAGTTTATATTACATTTTCCTCAAGACTGAAATTATTGGAAGTATCCTCTTATCCAAGTACTTGGATTTTTTTTGCCAGAAATTGGAATCAATACACCATATTTACGATAATAATGTGTACTGGGATCTACTCACTTTTTACAAAACAATTTAGCTATGATGATGATTTTATTTGCATTAACCGTGCTGTAAACCGATTCCAACAAACAGAAAATATCCTAACATTCAATAAAATAAGACATTAAACAATGTGTGACTCACCGAAGAACATCACCACATACACCATGTACATCCAATCCAGTGGCAGCGGCTGTAAGAAGTTAAAGAGGGGAAAGCGGCACACTGGGGAACCGTCCAGGTATTTGTAGTCAAGGTTACTGAGGCCACGCTCCTGTGTAACATCGATCGCCATCAGCAAACCTGACAGACAGAAATCCACACCACACTGATTAACTTTACACAACATTATTCAAAATCAAGCAAGAATGCATGCATCCATACTGGATCTGCTTTGTGACCCTGGGCAAAAATGGGAGCATCCGAAAGATTCCCACGTTGTGGCAGATGCAGATGATGGAGCTGGTCTGGGAGCATGTATTGGTGGTGCATGTTTCTATATCCACAAAATATGGAGCTACCTTGGGTCCTGGATCATCCTCACTCAGACAGCCAAAAGTATCAGCACCACCAAACACCTCTGTCCAGGGACCTCATGACTGCAGGAGCTCTTCCCAGACATCTCCTGACCTTAAAGGCCGAAGACCAGAGACCATGTTACTACCGAGACACACTTCTTATGGCCGAGTCCACGACATCATAGAAAGCCTGGATCTTAATCTTGATCTAGGACACAATCAAACCCAGACACTATGACTCGTCACTCAGCTTCTCAAGTCCGGCAATCAGGGCATCCATTGATTCCACAAAGATCAAGTTATCAATTGCAAAGTCTCGTCATTAAACCTTTCCTAAACCACCAGCCTGTGGATGATAGAGCAAGACGAGGAAACTTTTTTAAAATTTCTAACAATGCAAGAAGAGCTTTATGATCCTTGGTGGAGGGTCTGTAGCTTTTAACTAACACTGCAAAACTAATAGAGGTGAAAAGACACATGATCTCAACAATACGATACATATCTTAATACACCTACCGCAATTCGATACATATCACAATACACAGCTGTATCACCGTTCACACTAATTATGTAGAAAGTAATCCGTGGTGAATGTTTAACTTTAAAGAAAACATATTCAGAAGTATAAATTGCAATCTTTGATGTTATCTATTTCCTACTTGTATATTTTATGAATCATTTATGATTCTTCTGCAAGAGATCATTATTTCTTCCAGGCAACAGTTGATTATTCATGGTATCACGATACTTGTTTAAAAAAATATATGATTCGATAAGGCCCTAAGATATGAATATCAAGCTATCGTTCCACCCCTAAAAACTAAATGCATAAATCTTGATTAATAATTACAATGAATGTGTGTTGCATGACTGATTTCTTAAACTTCAATGCATATCCAAATGTGCCAGTTAAAAGTTTGGGCTACAGAGTGTGTAATATCCCCTGTTCTTTTAAAGCAAATAGGAAGAAAACAGAATTGAAGAAGACTTAAGGAGGACCAGCTGGACCAGACATGACACCCAGACGAACAGGCAATCCACCAGAGTATATTTCCGATTTTAGAACCTACAGAAGGAGGGATTGCCTCCTCAGAGCCAGTGGCAGGATGCAGCAGTGGTGACTTCGTTTCAGGTAGGACAAGCTCATTGGAGATTCCTTCTGTTAGAATCATACTGTAGGTGTAAAGGTGGTCCATGGCAGAGGTATGCACTGTAGTAGCTGCAGCTCTACAACTTTTTGCTCCTCCTACTGTCTGAAGGAATATTCAAAATGTTATGCACCTGTTTTTGAGACACTGTGGACATATAGTAACTGGTTGTGAAAAATAATCCTCTGCAAACTGACAGAGGAGGACAGGCTGGTATGTGTCCTCAGTGATGACAAAAGGAAGAAACATAACAGAATAAGATAAAATGAAAACCTATTCTACAACATTAAAGAAACGGAAAAAAAGAATTACATTCAAAAATTAAAGGGAACATTTTAAGGGTAGATTTGGTTCACCATCAAAATTGTCTCATTTCTTCCTTGACCTACCAAATAAGCAGCGGAAGATGCCCAGGGACGCTGGGTCGGTGGGTCTGTTCAAAAGGTCCACCAGGCGACTCCAGGATGTCAGATCCTCCTTCTTGAACCCAAAGAGCTGCTCCATCCGGCTCTTAACCGGCAATGTATCCTTTTTACCATCTGCATCCTGCTTTCTGCTTTCTTTCTCACTGTCACTGCTCACAAACGCACCTGGACGGTGAGCAGAAATATTTTTTTAGTGCTGCAAATAATATCGACTTTCATTATCAATTAATATGATGAATGAATGATGAATGAATAGAGCCTTTATTGTCATTGTACATGATTGCTTGCTTAGAAACTAGCTTGAAGACAGGAGTGGATTTTCAATCCCAGATCTATTTTCAAGTCTGCAGAACACAATCAATTCCATTTCCTACTTTATAAATATTTAATGATTATCAATACCAATTCATTAAACTGCAGTTACTAATCAATTGTGATTACATTAGTGACAAATATGATACTGCAGTAAATACAGTCAGGCATTAACAAAAACAGTACAGTAACCATTTAGGATTTATAGTCATTTGTATACAAAATATGTACATTTTCAGATTCCATACATAATTGGACAAACAAATTATAAGGATTATTTTTCATATAACTAATCACTTCTACATTCAGTTTTCTTTAGACAAGTCAAGGGATGGATTCATAAATATTCAATGGTTAGGGGTTATTGTTATGGTTAAGGTTAGGGATAGGGGTTGTGGTTAACATAGTTTAAAAATCTATGTATCAATAGCAAATACATGTACAAGTATGTAGCCTAATGATCACGTGACCTATAATGACCAATGAGAGAGACGCTACATACAAATAGAATTTTGCCATACGAACATGGCTACGTACTAATACCCACTCCATGCTGAGACCTGCCGTGTCACTGCTACAAGCTCGTCACACATGCATGGTGGACTTTAGAGGAGACAATTATTTTAGTTGCAGAAAATAAAAGCAAGAATTAATCATCAAATACGATCAAATTTAAAACAAATCTTGAATGTTTGCAGTTCTTATTGATAAAGCAAGATGACTGTCGCTTAACTGTGTTGACATTTCCTGGTGTCCACTATCAAAAGGCATGTTTGTCCCCAGACTGTTTGTCAGACTGCAGGGGACAAATGAAATGCTGCATTCAAGACAACAGTCAACTTGGAAAATCCAAACTGGAAAGTTATGAATTACAGAAATTGTGCCTTCACTTGATCAACTCAGAAAACAATATACAACCCCTGGCAAAAATTATGGAATCACCGGCCTCGGAGGATGTTCATTCAGTTGTTTAATTTTGTAGAAAAAAGGCAGATCACAGACATGACACAAAACTAAAGTCATTTCAAATGGCAACTTTCTGGCTTTAAGAAACACTATAAGAAATCAGGAAAAAAAATTGTGGCAGTCAGTAACGGTTACTTTTTTAGACCAAGCAGAGGGAAAAAAATATGGACTCACTCAATTCTGAGGAAAAATTATGGAATCATGAAAAACAAAAGAACACTCCAACACATCACTAGTATTTTGTTGCACCACCTCTGGCTTTTGTAACAGCTTGCAGTCTCTGAGGCACGGAATTAATGAGTGACAAACAGTACTCTTCATCAATCTGGCTCCAACTTTCTCTGATTGCTGTTGCCAGATCAGCTTTGCAGGTTGGAGCCTTGTCATGGACCATTTTCTTCAACTTCCACCAAAGATTTTCAATTGGATTAAGATCCGGACTATTTGCAGGCCATGACATTGACCCTATGTGTCTTTTTGCAAGGAATGTTTTCACAGTTTTTGCTCTATGGCAAGATGCATTATCATCTTGAGAAATGATTTCATCATCCCCAAACATCCTTCCAATTGATGAGATAAGAAAAGTGTTGAAAATATCAATGTAACTTGTGCATTTATTGATGATGTAATGACAGCCATCTCCCCAGTGCCTTTACCTGATATGCAGCCCCATATCATCAATGACTGTGGAAATTTACATGTTCTCATTGGAACGGCACCAAACAAAAGTTCCAGCATCATCACCTTGCCAATGCAGATTCGAGATTCATCACTGAATATGACTTTCATCCAGTCATCCACAGTCCACGATTGCTTTTCCTTAGCCCATCGTAACCTTGTTTTTTTTTCTGTTTAGGTGTTAATGATGGCTTTCGTTGAGCTTTTCTGTATGTAAATCCAATTTCCGTTAGGCGGTTTCTTACAGTTCGGTCACAGACGTTGACTCCAGTTTCCTCCCATTCGTTCCTCATTTGTTTTGTTGTGCATTTTTGAGACATATTGCTTTAAGTTTTCTGTCTTGACGCTTTGATGTCTTCCTTGGTCTACCAGTATGTTTGCCTTTAACAACCTTCCCATGTTGTTTGTATTTGGTCCAGAGTTTAGACACAGCTGACTGTGAACAACCAACATCTTTTGCAACATTGCGTGATGATTTACCCTCTTTTAAGAGTTTGATAATCCTCTCCTTTGTTTCAATTGACATCTCTCATGTTGGAGCCATGATTCATGTCAGTCCACTTGGTGCAGCAGCTCTCCAAGGTGTGATCACTCCTTTTTAGATGCAGACTAACAAGCAGATCTGATTTGATGCAGGTGTTAGTTTTGGGGATGAAAATTTACAGGTTGATTCCATAATTTTTTCCTCAGAATTGAGTGATTCCATATTTTTTTCCCTCTGCCTGGTCTAAAAAAGTAACTGTTACTGACTGCCACAATTTTTTTTCCTGATTTCTTATAGTGTTTCTTAAAGCCAGATAGTTGCCATTTGAATGACTTTAGTTTTGTGTCATGTCTGTGATCTGCTTTTTTTCTACAAAATTAAACAACTGAATGAACATCCTCCGAGGCCGGTGATTCCATAATTTTTGCCAGGGGTTGTAGATATCTGCAGTAACACATTCATACTTTGCTGAATTTATAAGGAACACATACATGAGTTATTACAGTTGTTTGTAATGGGTGAGCAAGATAGAAATCATCTCTAGAGTGTACTTCTATTTGTAATCTCAACTCAGCGACAATATCAATTATTGCAGATGTCCTTATAGTAACTGTAAAGCTGGCAACTTCACATATATATAAAATATGCTAACATATTACATACAAAAGTAATTAAAAGTAAATTAAAAGTAAACATTTAATTAAAAGTAATTAAACAGTATTTGTAATGTTACTTTCTTAACAATCATGATGGAGGATGCCACAGTTGTAATAGCTATGATGTCAAGTAGGATAAATCAGAGCAATGAATTTCTGGCGCAAAAATAATATGAGCGAAGTGTCACGAAGCTCACTCATGGTACAGGGCGTCCTAAACAGGAAGTGCCAAAATTCAAATCCACAGTAAAACAGGAAACGTTCAAATGTCAAACACTTCCTGGATTGTCAGACGAGATCCCATGGAATCTCGCGGGAACTCAGTGGCAAGCTCACACTCAAACAGGAGGTGCCGAATTCTCAGTCACAGTGAAACAGGAAATGTTGAACACTTCCTGGCATGGATGGAGCTAGAGCGGAGGCCAGGGTTTCACTGGACTCCCCTGAAATCTGATTGGACACAGATGATTGACACGTCACGGCACCACACGTCTGGTTGAAAGAGCTGCATTTTCAAATCAGTGAGTCACAATGACTGCTAGGTTCCTCCTATCCAGTAGTTTGTGCTGTACCACAAAAAGTTCAAATCCACCTTAGTAGAAGAAGAAAAATGTTTGCCTCAGATCTGAACTCAACACGTCGTTTGAACTATGGACTTCTAATCACACCAAACTTACATTGGTGAGTAAACAACTGTATTTTATGCCAGAAATGAAGTCCAGGTTGTTAAAAGCAGCATTTCTCCTTTAATTTGGGTTGCCTTATATACACGTTTAAACTAACAGATGACAGCTGGTTCATTCTCTGTTGGCTTATTAGTCGGACCGGGAGTGACATGTTTAGCCGCATGTTCTCCTTGAATTGCTGGCTGTCTGAGTGGTGTCCAAAAAATGAGGTGGGCTTCATAGATAATTGGCAAAGCTTCTGGGGAAAACCTGGTCTTGTTAGGAGAGACGGCATCCATCCCACTTTGGATGGAGCAGCTCTCATTTCTAGAAATCTGGCCAATTTTCTTAAATCCTCCAAACCGTGACTATCCAGGGTTGGGACCAGGAAGCAGAGTTGTAGTCTTACACACCTCTCTGCAGCTTCTCTCCCCCTGGCATCCCCTCATTACCCCATCCCCGTAGAGACGGTGCCTGCTCCCAGACTACCAATAACCAGCAAAAATCTATTTAAGCATAAAAATTCAAAAAGAAAAAATAATATAGCACCTTCAACTGCACCACAGACTAAAACAGTTAAATGTGGTCTATTAAACATTAGGTCTCTCTCTTCTAAGTCCCTGTTGGTAAATGATATAATAATTGATCAACATATTGATTTATTCTGCCTAACAGAAACCTGGTTACAGCAGGATGAATATGTTAGTTTAAATGAGTCAACACCCCCGAGTCACACTAACTGTCAGAATGCTCGTAGCACGGGCCGGGGCGGAGGATTAGCAGCAATCTTCCATTCCAGCTTATTAATTAATCAAAAACCCAGACAGAGCTTTAATTCATTTGAAAGCTTGTCTCTTAGTCTTGTCCATCCAAATTGGAAGTCCCAAAAACCAGTTTTATTTGTTATTATCTATCGTCCACCTGGTCGTTACTGTGAGTTTCTCTGTGAATTTTCAGACCTTTTGTCTGACTTAGTGCTTAGCTCAGATAATTATAGTGGGCGATTTTAACATCCACACAGATGCTGAGAATGACAGCCTCAACACTGCATTTAATCTATTATTAGACTCTATTGGCTTTGCTCAAAAAGTAAATGAGTCCACCCACCACTTTAATCATATCTTAGATCTTGTTCTGACTTATGGTATGGAAATAGAAGACTTAACAGTATTCCCTGAAAACTCCCTTCTGTCTGATCATTTCTTAATAACATTTACATTTACTCTGATGGACTACCCAGCAGTGGGGAATAAGTTTCATTACACTAGAAGTCTTTCAGAAAGCGCTGTAACTAGGTTTAAGGATATGATTCCTTCTTTATGTTCTCTAATGCCATATACCAACACAGTGCAGAGTAGCTACCTAAACTCTGTAAGGGAGATAGAGTATCTCGTCAATAGTTTTACATCCTCATTGAAGACAACTTTGGATGCTGTAGCTCCTCTGAAAAAGAGAGCTTTAAATCAGAAGTGTCTGACTCCGTGGTATAACTCACAAACTCGTAGCTTAAAGCAGATAACCCGTAAGTTGGAGAGGAAATGGCGTCTCACTAATTTAGAAGATCTTCACTTAGCCTGGAAAAAGAGTCTGTTGCTCTATAAAAAAGCCCTCCGTAAAGCTAGGACATCTTTCTACTCATCACTAATCGAAGAAAATAAGAACAACCCCAGGTTTCTTTTCAGCACTGTAGCCAGGCTGACAAAGAGTCAGAGCTCTATTGAGCTGAGTATTCCATTAACTTTAACTAGTAATGACTTCATGACTTTCTTTGCTAACAAAATTTTAACTATTAGAGAAAAAATTACTCATAACCATCCCAAAGACGTATCGTTATCTTTGGCTGCTTTCAGTGATGCCGGTATTTGGTTAGACTCTTTCTCTCCGATTGTTCTGTCTGAGTTATTTTCATTAGTTACTTCATCCAAACCATCAACATGTTTATTAGACCCCATTCCTACCAGGCTGCTCAAGGAAGCCCTACCATTATTTAATGCTTCGATCTTAAATATGATCAATCTATCTTTGTTAGTTGGCTATGTACCACAGGCTTTTAAGGTGGCAGTAATTAAACCATTACTTAAAAAGCCATCACTTGACCCAGCTATCTTAGCTAATTATAGGCCAATCTCCAACCTTCCTTTTCTCTCAAAAATTCTTGAAAGGGTAGTTGTAAAACAGCTAACTGATCATCTGCAGAGGAATGGTCTATTTGAAGAGTTTCAGTCAGGTTTTAGAATTCATCATAGTACAGAAATAGCATTAGTGAAGGTTACAAATGATCTTCTTATGGCCTCGGACAGTGGACTCATCTCTGTGCTTGTTCTGTTAGACCTCAGTGCTGCTTTTGATACTGTTGACCATAAAATTTTATTACAGAGATTAGAGCATGCCATAGGTATTAAAGGCACTGCGCTGCGGTGGTTTGAATCATATTTGTCTAATAGATTACAATTTTGTTCATGTAAATGGGGAATCTTGTTCACAGACTAAAGTTAATTATGGAGTTCCACAAGGTTCTGTGCTAGGACCAATTTTATTCACTTTATACATGCTTCCCTTAGGCAGTATTATTAGACGGTATTGCTTAAATTTTCATTGTTACGCAGATGATACCCAGCTTTATCTATCCATGAAGCCAGAGGACACACACCAATTAGCTAAACTGCAGGATTGTCTTACAGACATAAAGACATGGATGACCTCTAATTTCCTGCTTTTAAACTCAGATAAAACTGAAGTTATTGTACTTGGCCCCACAAATCTTAGAAACATGGTGTCTAACCAGATCCTTACTCTGGATGGCATTACCCTGACCTCTAGTAATACTGTGAGAAATCTTGGAGTCATTTTTGATCAGGATATGTCATTCAAAGCGCATATTAAACAAATATGTAGGACTGCTTTTTTGCATTTACGCAATATCTCTAAAATCAGAAAGGTCTTGTCTCAGAGTGATGCTGAAAAACTAATTCATGCATTTATTTCCTCTAGGCTGGACTATTGTAATTCATTATTATCAGGTTGTCCTAAAAGTTCCCTAAAAAGCCTTCAGTTAATTCAAAATGCTGCAGCTAGAGTACTGACGGGGACTAGAAGGAGAGAGCATATCTCACCCATATTGGCCTCTCTTCATTGGCTTCCTGTTAATTCTAGAATAGAATTTAAAATTCTTCTTCTTACTTATAAGGTTTTGAATAATCAGGTCCCATCTTATCTTAGGGACCTCGTAGTACCATATCACCCCAATAGAGCGCTTCGCTCTCAGACTGCAGGCTTACTTGTAGTTCCTAGGGTTTGTAAGAGTAGAATGGGAGGCAGAGCCTTCAGCTTTCAGGCTCCTCTCCTGTGGAACCAGCTCCCAATTCAGATCAGGGAGACAGACACCCTCTCTACTTTTAAGATTAGGCTTAAAACTTTCCTTTTTGCTAAAGCTTATAGTTAGGGCTGGATCAGGTGACCCTGAACCATCCCTTAGTTATGCTGCTATAGACGTAGACTGCTGGGGGGTTCCCATGATGCACTGTTTCTTTCTCTTTTTGCTCTGTATGCACCACTCTGCATTTAATCATTAGTGATCGATCTCTGCTCCCCTCCACACCATGTCTTTTTCCTGGTTCTCTCCCTCAGCCCCAACCAGTCCCAGCAGAAGACTGCCCCTCCCTGAGCCTGGTTCTGCTGGAGGTTTCTTCCTGTTAAAAGGGAGTTTTTCCTTCCCACTGTAGCCAAGTGCTTGCTCACAGGGGGTCGTTTTGACCGTTGGGGTTTTACATAATTATTGTATGGCCTTGCCTTACAATATAAAGCGCCTTGGGGCAACTGTTTGTTGTGATTTGGCGCTATATAAAAAAATTGATTGATTGATTGAAATGGTGATACAAGCATCAACTTCAGCACAAATACTGCTGGAGCAAAATTAATGGAGCAACTTTAATTTTGACCCCTGTACAAACTGAAACTGACCTTTGTCACCATTCTTGCTGCTTTGACCTCATAACTCCATAACATTCAGTCACAGATAGTCCAAACTACACCTTTGCATTGCTATTCATTACATTTATTTTTTATAAAGGTGTATGCAATGAATAGTACAGACTTCTGTTTATATACACCTACTGGCTCCTCTGTAAATACATGTATATATTCTTATTTGTCTTTTTATATTTACTTTTTACACCTTTGCACTACGGGAGTTGTCTTTTAATTTCATTGTACCTTGCGTATAATGACAATAAAAAGCATTCTATTCTATTTTTTTGGAATCTTTATGATCAGGCAAATAATGTGGTGTAGTTTTCTATATGATTGGAGCATCTTTTAATTTAGACCAGGGGTGGGCAACTTGTTCCAGAAAGGGCCAAGAGGGTGCAGGTTTTCTTTGCAGCCACTGATTCCACCAGGTGATTTCACTGATTAACTGATTCCATCTGCTTAAAGTGATATTAATCAGTGAAATCAGAGCCCCCCCCCCCAGAACCATTTTACTGAAAAAAGTCTGAAGGACCTAAATGACATGGTGAGATGCTGATCAGCTTCGCTCATTCATGTCCGTGCCATATGCATATTAATAATAATAATAATAATAAAATAATAATAATAAAATCCAAATCGACCAGGCATTTAAATAATTTTGCCTGAGCTGGTATTCATAATTTCCCACTTACTGATATATCGCAATTTGGTGCAGCTCTTTTCCATTTAAAGGGACAGGCACAAAAACAGGCCGTTTCTTAAAAACTTGATTTTTTTTTTTTTTTTTTTTAGTATCTATTTAATATTTTGTCTACAAACTGCAATATTTGATTTAAGGCACCTGCTGGCCAATAAAATGTAACACCATTTAATTAATTTGTTAAGCAAGCATGCCACATATCAATTTATTTTTCTGCTCTTCGAATCAACTCACTGTAAATCAAATCTGTTAATCTGGCAAAACAAATAAAGACAACATGTGAACACAGGAAGCTAATGTGTATTATTTAGGAGATATAAAACTCGAATGTCTTTAAATAACTTACTTTAAAGCCGTACATTGGAAGTATTTAAAAAGCTTTAGCTGCTGCTAGTAAACAACAGTCAATGCTAACAGCAACATTACCTGCAGTTGCGTCTCTCGCCTCCATGCGATAAAATTTTCGGGAAAGAATATTTTTGCGTCGGTACCGGTACAGGAGTTCTGAGTGATACCGTCCAAAAAGAAAATCAAGTTACGTGTCAGTCCCACACACACCGCAGGACAGGAGGAGCACAGCCGAGGACCGTGTGGGCGGGCCCGGAATGTTGTGAGTGAAATACTTAGCGGTTATTGGTTAGTTTGTACAAGGGTTCCGCCCACTACAAGAACAGATGTACGTCATCTCCCACTGCCCGTTTTCTGTACGTCGCTCTATTGTTTTTGCTTATAAGATCCAAGATCAGGTGATTGATCCAGGATCCGTTGATCTTGGTCACAACAATCTGGTTTGTTTGGTTCTTCAAACCCTGGGCGTTATTGTTTTGTTTTGTTTTGTTTTGTTTTATTTATTTATTTATTTATTTATTATTATTTTTTTTAAGATAAGCAGGCATGAATCATCCAAGATGATTGTGCTCACTTGTGGACATTGATTTGGGTTTATAAACTGGGTTTATTCTGCCATTGGCAGAATGGCCAAAGAAAGGGCACAAGTTTTCACCCCAGTGGAGCAAGAGCTTCTGTTAGAGGGCTATGAGGAATTTACTGAAATGATTCACGCCAAAGGTAACACCGCAAAAGCTGCAAAAACAAGAAAGGAAGGCTGGCAGAAAGTGGCAGACAAACTAAATACGTAAGTAATATTCATACTATTAAAATGACCAGGTAATGCATAAATATAACGCAATGCTAAAATACCCTCGGCTGTATGAGCATAAAAATAGGAAACAGAATGTGACCTTTTGACCTCTTAAAATAGGTCAAGGTTAACCATCTTTGAACTTGTCCACAGTCTGTTATGTTGCCTGTGAATTTGAAGACTCTGGCAGTAATAGGACTGGAGTTACGCTGAGCACAAACAGACAGATGGACACAAATTTTTCGTAATACCCGATGGCCATATTTTGGCCTTTGGTAAAAATCAGACAGACAAAATATGGACAACAAAAAAGATGTTTGAGTAAAAGAAACTGAGTGGGAAGTAAATACCAAACACATAAAGCAATGAAAAGTGACAAATGCAGGTTTGTTGTTGTTTTTGATTGTGGCAACCTTTGTGTATCCACTATTAATGATTTTATCATTTATTCCTTAATATTCAGAATAAATACCAGCACACCAAGGACCTGGGAACAAGTTAAAGTAAAATATAAAAATATTCGTCAAACAGGTATGTAGGCTTTTTTTCCTATAACTTATTAATTAATACACTGTAAACCTCAGTGCTTTTGTCAGAATTTGAAAAACTTTAAGTATTTTTTTATTGTGTGCTCAAAAATAAGTTCTTAGAAGCTAAATATTTGAAATTATTGTTGCATATATGTGTTGATTGCAAATGAATTTGAAATTACTGATTAAAATAACATATTTTCAGTTGTTTCAGCTTAAAGTCTTTAGAACGTATCAAATTTAAGTAACACAATATTTAAGGTGAAATTGTAGATTCAATGTTCCTTGATGGAGTAAGGATTAAAGAACATTGGTATTTAGTGACTTTTTCCAGACCCATTGATAAATACTCTGGAGCTGATCCATTAACTTTTCAGTTTCAGAACAACATGCTTTATTATTTGAGTACATAAATTTTCAAAAAAAAAATTGAGGTGATCACTCACCTCAATTTTTTTGAGTTCTGGCAACTTATTCAGGTTTAAAGTGTAAGCAACACAGCATGTCAGTGTACCTGTTCTGTTAAAGCAAACAGGAAGAAAGCAGAATTAAAAAAGACTTGGGGAGGACCAGTTGGATCCGACATAACCACAGATGAAGAGCTAATAGTCCACCAACATATTCAACGCCCGATTTTAGAGCCTATAGAAGGGGGGACCTCCTCTTCAGAGACAATGACAAGATGCAGCAGTGGTGACTTCATTTCAGGTCAAGTAAGATCATTGCTACTGTTTGTGTGATAAACGTCTTCTCACAGGTCTTGTGGTGTAATTTCATTATTCTGTCCGTGATTGTTTGGGGTCAGTGACGGGGAACATGGTCTCACTCCTGCCGGTGCCTGAGCAGCGGGATGATGACACAGGTGATGTGGTAGATGAGGAAACAGTGTTGGACTATTTGTCTGGAGAAGAGGTGAGCTTTTAAATTCCCTTAAAATCAGTGATGACTAAGTCAGATCTGTGTTCCGAAGTGTTCCAAAACCTTTTCAGTACTTGTTTTTGGAAACATTGTTACAGTATCAAAAAGAATGAAATGTATCAGAGGTCTGATCCAAACCCTGCGTGCGCTGAACAAACACAACACCTTTTCATGAGCTTTTTGTGACATCATCGGGACACGACTTATACCAATTAATCATGAATATTGTGCTGATCAGTATAATCTTCAGATCATCTCTCTAGTCCTATTGGTTGGCTGGGCTATGAGGAATTTGATGAGATTTGCAGGAAAGGAAAGCGGCAGAAAACAAAGAGGTGGTGTGCCAAAAAGTGATGGACACATTAAACGCGCGAGTAATAATCCTACTACTAAAATGACAGTACAGCATGAAAATCAGACAGAAAAAGATGGGTAATATAAAAGTGAAATCATTTGAGTCACCTGAGACTCAAACTCCATAAGCACAAAACGATCTTCAAATTATCCAAGAACTATGTGTCCTTTTTGTTTGTTTGCTGTTGCAACCTTTGTCTGCCCGCTGCATTAATGATATCATCATGTACACGGTCTTGGAATGCATTCCTTAATAGTCAGAGCAAGGACCAGCATACCACAAAAATAAATAAATAAATACATCAAAGAGATCAATAATAATACATTATTATTATTAAGATGATTCCTTCCAGACTGAAGCAGTGTTTCTTTCACATGCTGAAAGGATTTGCATAAAGTTATGTTCCCTTGGAATAATCAATGCAATCATCACGACCAGTACCTCCTGGAATAAACAGTCGGGGTTGACTGATATGGATTTAAAGGGCTGATACCAATACTCATTATCGACAAGCTTTGGAGGCTGATACTCATATTTGAGTCCGATATTTGCCTGCAGTATAAAGTGTCAAAAAGGTCTTAAAATTTAGTATAACACACTCTTAACACAAAACTTTCGTTAAAATGTTTTGCAGCATATGTTTAATTCACAGAACCTTTCAACATAACCTTCACAGGAAAAGTGCAAGGAGCTATAAATAATGTTATTACATGGCTGCGATGCAACACTGATTGGCTGATTTCCAGTCTGATATGAGAAAATATCAGACTGGTTACCATGACAATCAGTCCGGGACGTGTATCACAATCGTTACAAACCAGAAAGCTAAAAATATGATTCGAAAAACCAAGTTGTATGTATGTACGAGGGTAGGCTGAAAAGTTCTAAGGCTCCCCATGAAGGAGTAATGCATTAACTGCATTATAGTGACCCTTAGAACTTTTCAGCCTACCCTCGTATGTGTGTATATATATATATATAAATTATTCAAGATTTGAAATATTTTGCAGTCTACTGTATAAGACACAACTTGTGGCAGTTTAACTTAAATATGACACATATTTAAGGGTGATTCTTTAACTACGGGCACTATTGGCCTTGTAAATGTAATTTCCACCACACCATTGCCTTACAATATAAAGCGCCTTGGGGCAACTGTTTGTTGTGATTTGGCGCTATATACATGTGCTCTGATGTCACTGTTTATCTCCATAGAAACTACCCAAGCAATCTTTCATACAAACTGTTTAGGGACATTACAGTGTTGTGGTGGAAATTACGGCAATAGTGTGGGACAACTACATTTTGTTTAAAAAAAATCACAACAGTTGTATGACATTGAATACCCCAATTATGTTTTGATTATTTTACTGATATTTTATTCAGAGATATTTTAAAACATTAGAAAAAACGTTTCTTTACCATTCATTTTTATCATTGAAGATCAAAAGTCTGGGTGTGGGACAAGCACAAAACGGCAATATTTGCCTATAATGATGCTGAAAAAAGGTGAAAAAGTCATCATAGACTACTAGAACAAATTTCTTAACACACTTTCTGTTGTGAAAGTGTAGGAACACGGACCCACAACAGGGGGCGTAAATGAACGGGCAATGGATAAGCCAAACAGTAACAATTTAATGTTGTAAATTGTGCACAACGGAATACAGACAATAACAAGTTTGGAACTACAGTCAATTACACGTTGAGTGACGTGTGTGCAGGCTTGAGGATAGGGGACGCCCGTCCAGAACCGAGCCGGATCCCACACGGCCCTCACCACCAACGGATCTGAAGAACACCGGAGCCGCCAAGTCCTGGGTCCCCAGGTGGCCACCGTCTCCAGCTGTCAGACCTGGCACTGCTGGCAGAGAACAAAAACAGCACAGATGAGTGTGAGTACGCACACTCAGTAATCCCACAGTCTGTGTTCCTTTGGGAGGGAGCACCTCCACCTCCAATCACACACTCGTGCAGCTCCTGTCTAACCACTTATCTGGTTGGGGTGTGAAGCGATGCTGTCGCTGATCACACCAAACGCCAATCCCACAGATAAGGCAACACCACAGGAAAACGGCTGCAAAGACGTTCAGACTATAAGTCAGTGTTAAGTTCAGCAGAGAAGTTACCTCTAAGGTAGCTGATTTCTTGGCGGGGAGGTGGAGTGGCAGTCCGGCCTTTATGGTGATGGTGATGTGATGTGGATGAGTGACAGCTGGTGTTGATGATGAGTGACAGCTGTCACTCCCGGTTGCTATGACACCCTCTCGTGCTTGAAGCCCACACTTCAAGCAGGGCGGCATCTGGTGGTGGTGGGCCAGCAGTACCTCCTCTTCAGCGGCCCACATAACAGGACCCCCCCCCCCCCCTCAACGGGAGCCCCCTAGCGCCCGACCAGGCTTGTCCGGGTGACGCCGGTAGAAGTCGGCCAGGAGGGCCGGGTCCAGGATGAAGCTCCTCTTCACCCAGGAGCGTTCTTCGGGTCCATACCCCTCCCAGTCCAACAAATACTGGAACCCCCGGCCCTTCCGACGGACGTCCAGGAGCCAGCGCACGGTCCAAGCCGGCTCCCTGTCGACGATCCGGGCAGGAAGCGGCGCCGGTCCGGGGGTACAGAGGGGTGAAACGTGGTGAGGTTTGATGTGTGACACATGGAAAACTGGGTGAATCCGCAGCGAAGCTGGCAGCTTCAGCTTCACTGCGGCTGGACTGAGGACTTTGAGTATGGTGAAAGGTCCAATGTATCTGTCCTTCAACTCTGGGATTCCACTTGCAGGGGAATGTCTTTTGTGGAAAGCCAAACCTCCTGCCCAGGCTGATACGTAGGGGCCGGGGCACACCGGCGGTCTGCATGGTTCTTGGCCCTCGTCCGGGCTTTGAGCAGGGCAGAGCGGGCGGTATGCCACACCCGACGGCACCTCCTCAGATGGGCCTGGACTGAGGGCACCCCGACCTCTCCCTCCACTAGCGGGAACAATGGGGGCTGGTACCCCAAACACACCTCAAACAGGGAGAGGCCGGTAGCAGATGATACTTGGCTGTTGTGAGCGTACTCGATCCAGGCCAAATGGTTGCACCAGGCCGTCGGGTGCGCGGAGGTTATGCAGCGGAGGGCCTGCTCCAATTCCTGGTTCGCCCGCTCTGCCTGTCCGTTCGTCTGAGGACGGTACCCGGACGAGAGACTCACGGTGGCCCCCAGTTCCCTGCAGAAATTCCTCCAGACCTGAGAGGAGAACTGAGGACCACGGTCTGAGACGATATCCGATGGAATCCCATGCAGACGCACGACGTGGTAGACCAGGAGGTCTGCAGTCTCCTGGGCTGTCGGGAGCTTTGGGAGGGCCACGAAGTGGGCCGCCTTGGAGAACCGGTCCACTATCGTGAGGATGGTAGTCATGCCCTGGGACGGCGGGAGGCCCGTGACAAAGTCCAGGCCGATGTGAGACCAGGGGCGATGAGGCACGGGCAAGGGCTGGAGGAGGCCTTGGGCCTTGTGGTGGTCAGCTTTGCCCCTGGCACAGGTGGTGCAGGCCTGGACATACTCCCAGACGTCGGCTTCCATAGACGCCCACCAGAAGCGCTGCCGGACTACTGCCACGGTCCTTCGCACCTCTGGATGACAGGAGAGCTTGGAACCGTGAAAGAAGTCTAGGACCGCAGCCCTGGCCTCTGGTGGGACGTACAACTTGTCCTTCGGACCTGTCCCCGGGTCCGGGCTCCATGTCAGGGCCTCCCGGACGGTCTTCTCCATGTCCCAGGTGAGGGTGGCCACGACAGTGGACTCGGGGATGATGGTTTCCATTGGGTCTGACAGCTCGGTCTTGACCTCCTCTTCGTGCACCCAGAACAGGGTGTCAGATCGTTGGTTCTTTGTCCCGGGGCGGTAGGTGATCCGAAAGTCAAAACGCCCGAAGAACAGTGACCAGCGGGCTTCCCTGGGGTTCAGACGCCTGGCGGTCCAAATGTACTCCAGGTTCCGATGGTCCGTGAAAACCGTAAATGGTACTGATGCTCCCTCCAACAGGTGTCTCTACTCCTCCAGAGGGCTCTTTCACCGCTAGAAGTTCCTTTCAGCCGGGGTCAACCTGCGGGAAAAGTAGGCACATGGATGGAGAACCTTGTCGGACTCCCCGCTCTGGGATAGCACGGCTCCTATCCCTGAGTCAGAGGCGTCCACTTCAACTATAAACTGACGATTGGGATCGGGCTGCACCAGAACTGGTGCAGTCGAGAACCGGTATTTCAACTCCCTAAACGCGGCTTCGCACTTATCCGACCAGGTGAAGGGGACTTTTGTGGAGGTCAGGGCTGTCAGGGGGCTAACTACCTGACTGTAGCCCTTGATGAACCTCCGGTAGAAATTTGCAAAACTGTTGCAGTTTCCTACGGTTTGTTGGTTGGGGCCAGTCTCTCACCGCCGCAACCTTGGCCGGATCAGGGGCGATGGAGTTGGAGGAGATTATGAACCCCAGGAAGGACAAAGAAGTGCGGTGGAACTCGCACTTCTCGCCCTTCACAAACAGCCGGTTCTCCAATAACCGCTGCAGGACCTGACGTACATGCTTGACATGGGTCTCAGGATCCGGAGAAAAGATGAGTATATCGTCCAAATATACGAAGACAAACCGATGCAGGAAGTCCCGTAAGACGTCATTAACCAAAGCTTGGAACGTCGCGGGTGCATTGGTGAGGCCGAACGGCATGACCAGGTACTCAAAGTGACCTAACGGGGTGTTAAATGCCGTCTTCCACTCGTCTCCCTCCCGGATCCGAACCAGGTGATAAGCATTCCTGAGATCCAGTTTAGTGAAAATTTGGGCTCCATGCAAGGGCGTGAACACTGAATCCAACAGAGGTAACGGGTATCGGTTGCGAACCATGATCTCGTTCAGCCCTCTGTAATCAATGCATGGACGGAGTCCGCCGTCCTTCTTGCCCACAAAAAAGAAACCAGCACCCATTGGGGAGGTGGAGTTCCGGATCAACCCGGCAGCTAACGAGTCCCGGATGTAGGTCTCCATTGATTCGCGTTCCGGACGTGAGAGGTTGTACAGCCTACTGGACGGGTACTCAGCGCCCGGTATCAAATCAATGGCACAATCGTACGGACGGTGCGGGGGCAGCGTGAGTGCCAGATCATTGCTGAAGACGTCAACAAGGTCATGGTACTCGGCTGGCACCACCGCCAGATTGGGGGGGACTAAAACCTCCTCCTTAGCTGTCACACCGGGTGGAACCGAGGATCCTAAACACTCCCGGTGGCAGGTTTCGCTCCACTGAACCACAACCCCAGATGGCCAATCAATCCGGGGATTGTGTTTTAACACCCATGGAAAACCCAAAATCACTTGGGAGGTAGAAGGCGTTACATAAAACACAATCTCCTCCCTGTGATTTCCAGATGCAACCAATGTCACTGGCTGTGTCTGATGTATGATTAGTGGAAGAAGGGTGCCATCTAGTGCCTGCATCGACAATGGTGATGGTAAGGCCACTAGAGGGAGCCCAACCTCCTTTGCCCATCTGCTATCCAGCAGATTCCCCTCCGACCCCGTGTCCACCAGTGCTGGGGCGTGAAGGGTTAGATCCCCACTCAGGATCGTGACTGGGATGCATGCAGATTTTCGGGGTCTCCCCGCGTGGGTATTGTGACCCACCCTTAGCCCAGTCTCTAAGGACGAGTGCTGCTGTATTGACCGTTTGGGGCATTTTTTCTGTGTGTGCTTGGTTGAGCTATAGAGAAAACATTCCCCACGGACCAGCCTCCTTTGTCTCTGATCTGATCGCCTTTTGGCCCTGCTCATCTCTCTAACAACGTCAGCAGGGGGAGCTGTCGTCACGTGGAGTGCCCTGGCTGTGGAGCATGGGGAAGACGGCTCCCTTTCTGACCCGGGAGGAAGAGGGACGGCTTGTGCCTGACCACGCCCTTTCTCTCGCTCCCGTCGGTGTTCTGTTAATCGGTTGTCTAACCGTATAACCAGGTCGATAAGCCCGTCTAAATCCCGCGGCTCGTCCTTCGCCACCAGGTGCTCCTTAAGGACCAGAGACAGTCCGTTTATGAAGGCGGTGCGGAGCACAACAGCATTCCAGCCGGCTTGCGCTGCCGCGATGCGGAAGTCAACTGCATACTTCGCTGCGCTCCGACACCCCTGTCTTATCGACAGCAGCACGCTTGAAGCGGTCTCGCCTCTATGAGGGTGGTCGAACACCTGTCGGAACTCCCTCACAAACCCAGCATATGTCGTTAGGAGCCGTGAATTCTGCTCCCAGAGAGCCGTAGCCCAGGCGCGTGCCTCTGCTCAAAGCAAATTTATAACGTAAGCCACCCGGCTAGCGTCTGACGCGTACATGACGGGACGCTGTGAAAAGACGAGCGAGCACTGCATCAAGAAGTCCGCGCACGTCTCGACACAGCCTCCATACGGCTCCGGAGGGCTTAAGTATGCTTCAGGGGAAGGTGGGGGGGTTCGTTGAACGATCAGTGGAATGTCTGTTTCTGGCACTCGATCAGCAGGAGGAGGTGCTGCAGCAGCGCCCTGAGCATGCGCTTCCACCTTGGCGGTGAGAGCCTCCATCCTTCGACTGAGAATAATGCTCTGCTCGGTAACTAAGTCCAACCGAGCAGTAAAAGCGGTTAAGATGTGCTGCAGCTCACCTAACATGCCTCCTGCTGGCGCTCTTCCATTGGCTGTTCAAGCGATGGTTGACGCCCCTCGGGATCCATGACGCTGGCCGAGAAATCCTGTTGTGAAAGTGTAGGAACACGGACCCACAACAGGGGGCATAAATGAACGGGCAATGGATAAGCCAAACAGTAACAATTTAATGTTGTAAATTGTGCACAACGGAATACAGACAATAACAAGTTTGGAACTACAGTCAATTACACGTTGAGTGACGTGTGGGCAGGCTTGAGGATAGGATACGCCCGTCCAGATCCGAGTCGGATCCCACACGGCCCTCACCACCAACGGATCTGAAGAACACCGGAGCCGCCAAGTCTTGGGTCCCCAGGTGGCCACCATCTCCAGCTGTCAGACCTGGCACTGCTGGCAGAGAACAAAAACAGCACAGATGAGTGTGAGTACGCACACTCAGTAATCCCACAGTCTGTGTTCCTTTGGGAGGGAGCACCTCCACCTCCAATCACACACTCGTGCAGCTCCTGTCTAACCACTTATCTGGTTGAGATGTGAAGCGAAGCCGTCGCTGATCACACCAAACGTCAATCCCACAGATAAGGCAACACCACAGGAAAACGGCTGCAAAGAAGTTCAGACTATAAGTCAGTGTTAAGTTCAGCAGAGGAGTTACCTCTAAGGTAGCTGATTTCTCGGCGGGGAGGTGGAGTGGCAGTCTGGCCTTTATGGTGATGGTGATGTGATGTGGATGAGTGACAGCTGGTGCTGATGACGAGTGACAGCTGTCACTCCCGGTTGCTATGACACCCTCTTGTGCTTGAAGCCCGCCATCTGGTGGTGGTGGGCCAGCAGTACCTCCTCTTCAGCGGCCCACATAACACTTTCATTGTAAAGATAACTATAAAAGTGTGAAATTTCCCATTTTTTCTGTTTTTCATACAATATGATCAAAGGACATAATAAGTGCCCGTAGTCTAAGAATCACCCTTAAGTTAAATATGTCATATTTAACTTAAATATGACAAATTTCTGTTATATGTCGTGTTATTTTATGTTATACTTGTTGTGTGGGCCGCCAGAAGAGGAGGTACTGCTGGCCCACCACCAGAGGGCGCCCTGCCTGAAGTGCCGGCTTCAGGCACGAGAGGGCGCTGCCGCCACGGACACAGCCGGGGGTGACAGCTGTCACTCATTATCTCATGACAGCTGTCGCCCATCTACACTTCATCAGAATACTCCATAAAACCCGGACGTCATCTCCACCTCGTTGCCGAGATATCATCGACCTGTGAAGGTAATATTCTCAGCCTTTAAACTAACTGTGTCTTAGACTGAACTCGTTTTACAGCTGTTTTTCTGTGGAGTGCCTTATCTGGAAGATTGGCGTAATCAGCGACGGCTTCGCTTCACACCCCAGCCAGATAAGTGTTTGAGACAGGAGCTGCACGAGTGTGTGTGAGAGGTGGAGGTGGAATCTCCACCATTGTTGTTACTGGGTGTGCACACACCCACATCTTATTGTTTCTGCTCCTCGCCAGCAGTACCAGATCCGACATTCGGAGACGGTGGCCACCTGGGGACTTGGCGGCTCCAGTATTCTCCGGGTTCGGTGGCGGAGGAAATCATGTGGTTCCGGTTCTTCTCAGGACAGACGTCTTCTATCCTCGAGCCTGCCCACACGTCACCTTCGTGGAATGACTGTTTGCAAAATTCTGTATTCCTCTGTATTGTGGTTGTGCTCATTCACAACAGTAAAGTGTTCATATTCGACTCTTTCATTGTCCGTTCATTTACGCCTCCTGTTGTGGGTCCGTGTCACTACACTTTCCCAACATGATATCTCGGCCAGCATCATGGATCCCGAGGGGCGTCACCCATCTGTTGAACAGCCAATGGAAGAGCAGGGTGCACGGGCGTCTGCAGGAGGCGTGATTGGTGAGTTGCAGCAAATCCTCACCGCCTTTACCGCTCGGTTGGATCTGATGACCGAGCAAAACGTCATCCTTAATCGCAGGATGGAGGCTCTCACTGCACAGGTGGAAGCGTGCACTCAGGGCGCTGCTGCAGCTCCTCCTCCTGCCGACCCAGTGCAGAATATAGACGTTCCACTGGTCGTTCAACGACCCCCCCCCACCATCCCCTGAAGCATACATAAGTCCCCCAGAGCCGTACGGAGGTTGTGTGGAGATGTGCGTGGACTTTCTTATGCAGTGTTCGCTCGTCTTTGCACAACGTCCCGTAATGTACGTGTCTGACGCCAGTAAGGTGGCTTATGTAATTAACTTGCTTCGTGGTGAGGCACGCGCTTGGGCTACAGCGCTTTGGGAGCAAAATTCACGGCTCCTTACCACTCATACTGGGTTTGTGAGGGAGTTCAAAACGGTTTTTGACCACCCTAACAGAGAAGAGACTGCTTCAACAGTGTTGCTGTCAATGAGACAGGGGCGCCGGAACGCAGCCGAATATGCAGTCGACTTCCGCATCGCGGCTGCGAGGTCCGGCTGGAATAACGTTGCGCTCCGCGCCGCCTTCATAAACGGACTGTCGTCGGTCCTGAAGGAGCACCTGGTAGCTAAGGAAGAACCGCGGGATTTAGATGGGCTCATTGATCTCATTATACGGTTAGACAATCAGTTGGAGGAACGCCATCGGGAGCGAGACGAAGGACGTGGCCGGGCACGCACCGTCCCTCTCCCTTCCGGGTCCGAAAAGGTTCCGCCCTCCCCACGCTCCACAGCCTCAACGCTCCATGTGGCTACAGCTCCCCCTGCTGACGAAGCTATGGACACAAGCAGGGCCACATTTAGACCACCTAACAGACAGAGGAGGCTGGCCTGCGGGGAGTGCTTTGTCAGCGGCTCGAGTGAGCATCAGTTAAGAGACTGCCCCAATCGGTTAAACACCAACGCCCACCCCTAGAAACTGGGCTTAGGGTGGGCCAAGACATTCACGTGGGACACACACATATTTCCACACGACTCCCAGTTACAATCCTGAGCAGGGATTTAACCCTTCAAGCCCCAGCACTGGTGGACACGGGGTCAGAAGGGAATCTGCTAGACAGCAGATGGGCAAGGGAGGTAGGGCTCCCTCTGGTGGCGCTCCCTTTGCCATTACAGGTGCGGGCACTAGATGGCACCCTTCTCCCTTTAATCACGCACAAGACACAACCTGTAACTCTGGTGGTGTCTGGAAATCATCGGGAGGAGATCGAGTTTTTTGTGACGACTCCTACCTCCTGAGTGATTTTGGGCTTCCCGTGGATGTTGAAACACAATCCCCGGATTGATTGGCCGTCTGGGGTGGTGGTTCAGTGGAGCGAAACCTGTCATCGGATGTGTTTAGGTTCCTCGGTTCCTCTCGGTTTTCAGGCTAAAGAGGAGGTCAAAGTCCCTCCCAATCTGACGGCGGTGCCGGTTGAGTACCACGATCTTGCTGACATCTTCAGCAAGGATCTGGCACTCACCCTTCCCCCGCACCGTCCGTACGATTGTGCCATTGATTTGATTCCACGCGTGGAGTTCCCGTCCAGCAGGCTGTACAACCTCGCACGACCTGAGCGCAAATCAATGGAGACCTACATCCGGGACTCATTAGCTGCCGGGCTGATCCGGAATTCCACCTCCCCGATGGGTGCAGGTTTCTTTTTTGTGGGCAAGAAAGATGGCGGACTCCGTCCATGCATTGATTACAGGGGGCTGAATGAGATTACGGTTCGCAATCGATACCCGTTGCCCTTGTTAGATTCCGTGTTCACCCCCCTGCATGGAGGCAAAATCTTTACAAAGTTGGATCTTAGGAATGCGTATCACCTGGTTGGGGTCCGGAAGGGAGACGAGTGGAAGACGGCATTTAACACCCCATTAGGTCATTTTGAGTACCTGGTCATGCCGTTCGGCCTCACTAACGCCCCCGCGACGTTCAAAGCTTTGGTAAATGACGTCTTGCGGGACTTCCTGCACCGATTCGTCTTCGTATATCTGGACGATATACTCATCTTTTCTCCGGACCCTGAGACTCATGTCCAGCATGTACGTCAGGTCCTGCAGCGGTTATTGGAGAACCGGCTGTTTGTGAAGGGCGAGAAGTGCGAGTTCCACCGCACTTCTTTGTCCTTCCTGGGGTTTATCATCTCCTCCAACTCCGTCGCCCCTGATCCGGCCAAGGTTGCGGCGGTGAGAGATTGGCCCCAACCAACAAGCCGTAGGAAGCTGCAACAGTTCCTCGGCTTTGCAAATTTCTACAGGAGGTTCATTAAGGGCTACAGTCAGGTAGTTAGCCCCCTGACAGCCCTGACCTCTCCAAAAGTCCCCTTCACCTGGTCGGATCGGTGCGAAGCCGCGTTCAAGGAGTTGAAACGACGGTTCTCGACTGCACCAGTTCTGGTGCAGCCCGACCCTAGCCGCCAGTTTGTGGTTGAAGTGGACGCCTCTGACTCAGGGATAGGAGCCGTGCTATCCCAGAGCGGAGAGACCGATAAGGTTCTTCACCCGTGTGCCTACTTTTCTCGCAGGTTGACCCCGGCTGAACGGAACTATGACGTCGGCAACCGAGAACTCCTTGCGGTGAAAGAGGCTCTTGAGGAGTGGAGACACCTGTTGGAGGGAGCGTCTGTGCCGTTCATGGTTTTCACTGACCATCGGAACCTGGAGTATATCAGGACCGCCAAGCGGCTGAACCCCAGGCAAGCCCGCTGGTCACTGTTCTTCGGACGTTTTGACTTCCGGATCACCTATCGCCCCGGGACCAAGAACCAGAGATCGGATGTCTTGTCCCGGGTACACGAAGACGAAGTCAAAACTGAGTTGTCGGATCCACCGGAGCCCATCATTCCGGAGTCCACTATCGTGGCCACCCTCACCTGGGACGTGGAGAAGACCGTCCGGGAGGCCCTGGCACGGAGCCCGGATCCCGGAACTGGGCCGCAGAACCGACTTTATGTCCCACCAGAGGCCAGAGCTGCAGTATTGGATTTCTGTCATGGTTCCAAGCTCTCCTGTCATCCGGGGGTGCGAAGGACCGTGGCAGTTGTCCGGCAGCGCTTCTGGTGGGCGTCTATGGAGGCCGACGTCCGGGAGTATATTCAGGCCTGCACCACCTGTGCCAGGGGCAAGGCAGACCACAAAAGGTCCCAAGGCCTTCTCCAGCCGCTTCCTGTGCCTCATCGCTCCTGGTCCCATATCGGCCTGGATTTCGTCACGGGCCTCCTGTTGTCCCAGGGCAACACCACCATCCTCATGATAGTGGACCGATTCTCCAAGGCGGCCCACTTCGTGGCCCTCCCGAAGCTCCCAATGGCCCAGGAGACAGCAGACCTCCTGGTCCACCACGTCGTCCGTCTGCATGGGTTACCAACTGACGTAGTCTCGGATCGTGGTCCCCAGTTTTCCTCTCAAGTCTGGAGGAGTTTCTGCAGAGAACCTGGGGCCACCGTGAGCCTCTCGTCCGGGTACCACCCACAGACGAACGGACAGGCAGAACGGGCCAACCAAGAGTTGGAACAGACCCTCCGCTGTGTGACATCTGCGCACCCAACGGCCTGGAGTAACCATCTGGCCTGGATCGAGTATGCACATAACAGCCAGGTGTCTTCTGCCACCGGCCTCTCCCCATTTGAGGTGTGTCTAGGGTACCAGCCCCCATTGTTTCCCGTGGTGGAGGGAGAGGTCGGTGTGCCCTCGGTCCAGGCCCACCTGCGGAGGTGCCGTCGGGTGTGGCGCACCTCCCGTTCTGCCTTGTTGAAGGCCCGGACGAGGGCTAAGACCCATGCAGACCGCCGGCGGTCCCCGGCCCCTGCATACCAGCCCGGGCAGGAGGTGTGGTTATCAACGAAGGACATCCCCCTCCAAGTGGACTCCCCGAAGTTGAAGGACAGGTACATCGGACCATTTAAAATCCTCAAGATCCTCAGCCCTGCCACAGTGAAGCTCCAACTCCCAGCTTCACTGCGGATCCATCCTGTTTTCTATGTGTCCAGACTGAAACCATACCACACCTCACCCCTCTGCGCTCCCGGTCCGGCGCCGCCTCCTGCCTGGATCATTGACGGGGAGCTGGCTTGGACAGTGCGCCGGCTCCTGGACGTCTGTCGAATGGGCCGGGGGTTCCAGTATTTGGTGGACTGGGAGGGGTATGGACCCGAAGAACGCTCCTGGGTGAAGAAGAGCTTCATCCTGGACTCGGCCCTCCTGGCCGACTTCTACCGCCGTCACCCGGATAAACCTGGTCCGGCGCCAGGAAGCGCCCGTTGAGGGGGGGGGTCCTGTTGTGTGGGCCAGCAGAAGAGGAGGTACTGATGGCCCACCACCAGAGGGCGCCCTGCCTGAAGTGTGGGCTTCAGGCACGAGAGGGCGCTGCCGCCACGGACACAGCCGGGGGTGACGGCTGTCACTCATTATCTCATGACAGCTGTCGCCCATCTACACTTCATCAGAATACTCCATAAAACCCGGACGTCATCTCCACCTCGTTGCCGAGATATCATCGACCTGTGAAGGTAATATTCTCAGCCTTTAAACTAACTGTGTCTTAGACTGAACTCGTTTTACAGCTGTTTTTCTGCGGAGTGCCTTATCTGGGAGATTGGCGTAATCAGCAACGGCTTCGCTTCACACCCCAGCCAGATAAGTGTTTGAGACAGGAGCTGCATGAGTGTGTGTGAGAGGTGGAGGTGGAATCTCCACCATTGTTGTTACTGGGTGTGCACACACCCACATCTTATTGTTTCTGCTCCTCGCCAGCAGTACCAGATCCGACATTCGGAGACGGTGGCCACCTGGGGACTCGGGACTTGGCGGCTCCAGTATTCTCCGGGTTCGGTGGCGGAGGAAATCGTGTGGTTCCGGTTCTTCTCAGGACAGACGTCTTCTATCCTCGAGCCTGCCCACACGTTACCTTCGTGGATTGACTGTTTGCAAAATTCTGTATTCTTCTGTATTGTGGTCGTGCTCATTCACAACAGTAAAGTGTTCATATTCGACTCTTTCATTGTCTGTTCATTTACGCCCCCTGTTGTGGGTCCGTGTCACTAGACTTTCCCAACAATACTAGTTCATAAATAATATTGAAAAGGCTAAAACATAGTAATACTTGACAGACATAGCATTTGCTCTCGTCTTCAAAAATTACATACAGTAGCTTTTTTTATTCTTTGCATTTTCAACAATGATGGGTACATTAAACATGTACAGATATAGTATGTACACTCCTCGATAGTGTTTAGAATTCTTAATTCACATTCCCATCATGTAAAGTAAAAAAAAAAAAAAACAAAAACAAAAAAACAGAAAGGAACAGAAGGGAGTGACCATTAGTCATACATTAATCAATATACTCACATTTTCCAAATAAAATTGAGCCTTTTTAAGTTTATGTATTCAACCCACTTTTCCAACATGTCATAAACCATCCCTGTCTGTTGTTTATAAATGCCGTCATCTCTTCCATTTTGTAAATATCTAATGTTATTTCCCACCATGTTGTCAAATTTGGTACTTCATGTGATAACCATTTCTTGGTTATACACTTCTTACTGGCAACCAACAAAATACTAAATAGAGATTTTGTTGGGAAAGTGTAAGTACACGGACCCACAACAGGGGGCGCAAATGAACGGACAATGGAATAGGTCAAATAACAACACTTTACTGTTGCGAACGTGCACAACAAACACAACAGATTACACAATAGATCAGAGGTCAAATTACAAGGTGTCGTGTGGGCAGGCTCGAAGATAGGAGACGCCTGTCCAAAGCAGAACCGGAACCACACGATTTCCTCCGCCACCAGACCCCGGGAATACTGGAGCCGCCAAGTCCCGAACTCCCAGGTGGCCACTGCCTCCGCGTGTCGGACCTGGTACTGCTGGCGAGGAACAAAAACACAATTAAACGTGGGTGCGTCTGCACCCAGCAATCTGCACGGCAGGGAATCTACCTCCACCTCTCGTTGGAGAAAAAGTCTGTTATCACTCATAAAAATCACAAAAAGGGCTTTCTATCAAGCAGTCAGGCTGAGGATATTACCTTTCAGGTAGAACGATATCTCGGCAAAGAGGTGGAGATGACGTCTTGCTGATATACCGATGCAGATCAGATGAGTGGTGACAGCTGTCACAGGTGATGAGTGTCAGCTGTCACCCCGGCTGCTCCTGTGAGGCGGCAGCGCCCTCTGGTGCCTGGAGCCCACACTCCAGGCAGGGTGCCCTCTGGTGGTGGTGGGCCAGCAGTACCTCCTCTTCAGCGGCCCACACAACAGGACCCCCCCCTCAATGGGCGCCTCCTGGCGCCCGACCAGGCTTGTCCGGGTGGCGGCGGTAGAAATCGGCCAGGAGGGCCGGGTCCAGAATGAAGCTCCTCTTCACCCAGGAGCGTTCTTCAGGTCCGTACCCCTCCCAGTCCACCAAATACTGGAAGCCCCGGCCCATCCTACGGACATCCAAAAGCCGGCGCACAGTCCAAGCCGGCTCGCCATCGATGATCCGGGCAGGAGGCGGTGCCGGACCCGGAGTACAGAGGGGTGAGGTGTGATGTGGTTTGATTCGGGACACGTGAAATACAGGATGGATCCGCAGTGAGGCCGGCAGCTGAAGCCTCACTGCGGCTGGACTGATGACCTTGTGGATTTTGAAGGGACCGATGTAACGGTCCTGTAACTTGGGGGAGTCCACTTTGAGGGGGATGTCCTTTGTCGACAACCACACCTCCTGCCCTGGCCGATACGCAGGGGCCGGGGTCCGCCGACGGTCTGCATGGGCCTTTGACCTCATCCGGGCCCTCAGCAAGGCAGAACGGGCGGCACGCCACACCCGACGGCACTTCCGTAGGTGGGCCTGGACCGAGGGCACACCGACCTCTCCCTCAACCACTGGAAACAAAGGCGGTTGGTACCCCAGACATACCTCGAAAGGGGAGAGGCCGGTGGCTGACGACACCTGGCTGTTATGAGCATACTCGATCCAGGCCAGATGGGTACTCCAGGCCGCCGGGTGCGCGGCTGTCACGCAACGCAGGGCCTGCTCCATCTCCTGATTGGCCCGTTCTGCTTGCCCATTGGTCTGGGGATGGTACCCGGATGAGAGACTCACCGTGGCCCCCAGTTCCCTGCAGAAGCTCCTCCAGACGTGCGAGGAGAACTGGGGACCGCGATCTGAGACAATGTCTGTTGGGATCCCATGCAGCCGGACGACGTGGTGAACCAGGAGGTCCGCTGTCTCCTGGGCCGTCGGGAGCTTCGGGAGGGCCACGAAGTGGGCCGCCTTGGAGAATCGGTCCACTATCGTGAAGATGGTGGTGTTGCCCTGGGACGGCGGGAGACCCGTGACAAAATCCAGGCCGATGTGGGACCAGGGGCGATGGGGCACGGGCAGCGGCTGGAGCAAACCCGAAGCCCTACGATGGTCAGCCTTGCCCCTGGCGCAGGTGGTGCAGGCCTGGATATAATCCCGGACGTCGGCCTCTAGGGACGCCCACCAGAAGCGCTGCCAGACAACTGCCACGGTTCTTCGCACCCCTGGATGACAGGAGAGCTTAGAGCCATGACAGAAGTCCAGGACTGCAGCCCTAGCTTCTGGTGGGACGTAAAGTCTGTTCTTCGGCCCAGTTCCGGGGTCCGGGCTTCGTGCCAGGGCCTCCCGGACGGTTCTCTCTACGTCCCAGGTGAGGGTGGCCACGATAGTGGACTCCGGGATGATGGGTTCCGGTGGATCCGACAACTCCGTTTTGACTTCATCTTCATGTACCCGGGACAAGGCATCCGATCTCTGGTTCTTGGTCCCGGGACGGTAGGTGATCCGGAAGTCAAAACGGCCGAAGAACAGTGACCAGCGGGCTTGCCTGGGATTCAGCCGCTTGGCGGTCCTGATATACTCCAGGTTCCGGTGGTCAGTGAAAACCGTGAATGGCACGGACGTTCCCTCCAACAGATGTCTCCACTCTTCAAGAGCCTCTTTCACCGCAAGGAGTTCTCGATTGCCGACGTCATAGTTCCGTTCGGCCGGGGTCAACCTGCGGGAAAAATAGGCACACGGGTGAAGGACCTTATCGGTCTTCCCGCTCTGGGAAAGCACAGCTCCTATCCCTGAGTCCGAGGCATCCACTTCAACCACTAACTGGCGACTAGGATCGGGCTGCACCAGAACGGGTGCAGACGAGAAGCGCCGTTTCAACTCCTTGAAAGCGGCATCGCAACGATCCGACCAGGTGAAGGGAACTTTTGGTGAGGTCAGGGCTGTCAGGGGGCTAACTACCTGACTGTAGCCCTTAATGAACCTCCTGTAGAAATTAGCAAAGCCGAGGAACTGTTGCAGCTTCCTACGGCTAGTGGGTTGGGGCCAGTCTCTCACCGCCGCAACCTTGGCCGGATCAGGAGCGACGGAGTTGGGGGAGATGATAAACCCCAGGAAGGACAAAGAGGTGCGGTGGAACTCACACTTCTCACCCTTCACAAACAGCCGGTTCTCCAACAACCGCTGCAGGACCTGACGTACATGCCGGACATGAGTCTCAGGATCCGGAGAAAAGATGAGTATATCGTCTAGATATACGAAGACGAATCGGTGCAGGAAATCCCGCAAGACATCATTAACTAATGCTTGGAACGTCGCGGGGGCGTTTGTGAGGCCGAACGGCATGACCAGGTACTCAAAGTGACCTAATGGGGTGTTGAATGCCGTCTTCCATTCGTCTCCCTTCCGGATCCGAACCAGGTGATACGCATTTCTAAGATCCAGTTTAGTAAAGATTTTGGCTCCATGCAGGGGGGTGAACACGGAATCTAATAATGGCAACGGGTATCGGTTGCGAACCGTAACCTCATTCAGCCCCCTGTAATCAATACATGGACGAAGTCCGCCATCTTTCTTGCCCACAAAAAAGAAACCTGCCCCCATCGGGGAGGTGGAGTTCCGGATCAGCCCGGCAGCTAATGAGTCCCGGATGTAGGTCTCCATTGATTCGCGCTCAGGTCGTGAGAGGTTGTACAGCCTGCTGGACGGGAACTCAGCGCCTGGAACCAAATCAATGGCACAATCGTACGGACGGTGCGGGGGAAGGGTGAGTGCCAGATCCTTGCTGAAGACGTCAGCAAGATCGTGGTACTCAACCGGCACTGCCGTCAGATTGGGCGGGACTTTGACCTCCTCCTTAGCCTGGGAACCGGGAGGAACCGAGGATCCTAAACACACCCGATGGCAGGTTTCGCTCCACTGAACCACCACCCCAGACGGCCAATCGATCCGGGGATTGTGCTTTAACATCCATGGGATGCCCAAAATCACGCGGGAGGTGGCAGGAGTTACAAAAAACTCAATCTCCTCCCGGTGGTTTCCAGACACCACCAGAGTTACTGGTGGTGTCTTGTGTGTGAGTAAAGGGAGGAGGGTGCCATCTAGTGCCCGCACCTGCAATGGCGTAGGAAGCGCCACCAGAGGGAGCCCTACCTCCTTTGCCCATCTGCTGTCTAGCAGATTCCCTTCTGACCCCGTGTCCACCAGTGCTCGGGCTTGAAGGGTTAAATCCCCGGTCAGGATTGTGACTGGGAGTCGTGTGGCAATTTGTGTGTGTCTCACTTGAATGTCTTGACCCCCCCTTAGCCCAGTCTCTAAGGGCGAGTGTTGACGTTTTGGCCGTTTGGGGCAGTCTCTCTGTGTGTGCTCTGTTGAGCTGCAGAGAAAACATTCTCCACGGATCAGCCTTCCCATTTTGGCCCTGTGCGTCTCCCTAACAACGTCAACAGGGGGAGCTGTTGCCCCACAAAGCTCTGCGGCTGTGGAGCGTGGGGAGGGCGGCCCCTTTTCGAACCCGGAAGGGAGAGGGGCGGCGCGTATTCGGTCACGTCCTTCGCCTCGCTCCCGACGGCGTTCCTCTAACCGATTGTCTAATCGTATAACGAGATCAATAAGCCCGTCTAAATCCCGTGGTTCGTCCTTAGCCACCAGGAGCTCCTTTAGGACCAACGACAGTCCGTTTACGAAGGCGGCGCGGAGGGCAGTGTTATTCCAGCCGGACCTCGCAGCCGCGATGCGGAAGTCGACTGCATAAGCAGCTGCGCTCCGGCGCCCCTGTCTCATTGACAGCAGCACGGCTGAAGCGGTCTCTCCTCTATTTGGGTGATCGAACACTGTTCTGAACTCCCTCACAAACCCATCATATGTCAGAAGAAGCTGTGAATTTTGCTCCCAAAGCGCTGTAGCCCAAGCGCGTGCCTTGCCGCGAAGCAGATTAATTACATAAGCTATCTTGCTAGAATCAGTCGCGTACATGACAGGACGTTGTGCGAAGACGAGCAAACACTGCATAAGGAAGTCCGCGCACGTCTCCACACAACCTCCGTACGGCTCTGGAGGGCTTATGTATGCTTCCGGGGAAGGTGGGAGGGGTCGTTGAACGACCAGTGGAACGTCACTGTTACGCACAGGGTCGACAGGAGGGAGAGCTGCAGCAGCGCCCTGAGGGCGCGCCTCCACCTGCGCGGCGAGAGCCTCCACCCTGCGGTTAAGGAGGATGTTCTACTCGGTCATTAAATCCAACCGAGCCGTGAAAACGGTGAGGATCCGCTGCAACTCATCGATCATTCCTCCTGCGGGCGCCTGTGCACCCTGTTCTTCCATTGGCCGTTCAACAGCCGGTTGACGCCCCTCGGGATCCATGACGTTGGCCGAGATATCCTGTTGGGAAAGTGTAAGTACACGGACCCACAACAGGGGGCGCAAATGAACGGACAATGGAATAGGTCAAATAACAACACTTTACTGTTGCGAACGTGCACAACAAACACAACAGATTACACAATAGATCAGAGGTCAAATTACAAGGTGTCGTGTGGGCAGGCTCGAAGATAGGAGACGCCTGTCCAAAGCAGAACCAGAACCACACGATTTCCTCCGCCACCAGACCCCGGGAATACTGGAGCCGCCAAGTCCCGAACTCCCAGGTGGCCACTGCCTCCGCGTGTCGGACCTGGTACTGCTGGCGAGGAACAAAAACACAATTAAACGTGGGTGCGTCTGCACCCAGCAATCTGCACGGCAGGGAAGCTACCTCCACCTCTCGTTGGAGAAAAAGTCTGTTATCACTCACAAAATCACAAAAAGGGCTTTCTATCAAGCAGTCAGGCTGAGGATATTACCTTTCAGGTAGAACGATATCTCGGCAAAGAGGTGGAGATGACGTCTTGCTGATATACCGATGCAGATCAGATGAGTGGTGACAGCTGTCACAGGTGATGAGTGTCAGCTGTCACCCTGGCTGCTCCTGTGAGGCGGCAGCGCCCTCTGGTGCCTGGAGCCCACACTCCAGGCAGGGTGCCCTCTGGTGGTGGTGGGCCAGCAGTACCTCCTCTTCAGCGGCCCACACAACAGATTTATCCTTTTTCAACCAGTCCTGTGGTACTTTTCCAAAGAAAATGGTCTTAATCTCAAAGGGGGATTACACATTAAAAAATTTCTTGCAGTGTTCCATGAATGTCATTCCAATATTGTTTAATTAATGAACAATCCCACAGAATATGGAAGAGATTTGCTTGTTGATTTCCACATTTTCTCTAACAGACAGGGGGGTTTCCATCATAGTGAGACTTCTGATATGGAGTAATAAAATATCTAATCACAGTTTTCAAGTACATTTCCATTGATTTTTCTATATAAGTGTCCATTCCTCCTCGGTTATCTTTATTCCTGCTTCTTTCTCCCATAGTGCCTTAACAATCCCAGTTGAATATGACATGTGATTTGACAAAATTTATACAAAAAATAAATATGTTTTTTGTTGACATCACCAGCATATGCATTTTCAAACAACTTTAACAGATCCAGGTTAACATCAGATACCATATCTACCTTTGTGTCTATGTAATGTATTTGCAAGTATCGCTAAAAGTGTTGCCTTTCCAAGTGATATTTGTGTTTCAGTATTTCAAAACTAATTAATTTACCATCTTTAATCAAGTTGTCTATTATCTGTAGTCCTTTGGTGGTCCAAGTTTTAAATCGTGAATCTAATTGGTTTGGAACAAAGTCATAATCCTATGCATACCATTATTATTATTATTATTATTATTATTATTATTATTATTATTATTTTTAACACTAGAAAGTCTTTGTCAAGTTTGTATTCTTTCACCACGTTTTTCCATACTGAGAGAGTACATTGAACCCAAGGGTTATCCACCCTGTCTATGACTAATAGTAGCTTTAATCCAGTGAGGCAGAGAGTGACTGTAAATATAAATTTACACACAGGAGCTTTAATCCAGTGACAGGCAGTTTTTCTATCTTTTTCTTTTTTCAATTTTTGAGTGGGATTGCATTACTTTTTTTTTTTTTTAACAGTATAACCCCTTTAATAATTATCTTATTTGAAGAAGGGCTGAACCTGGACTGATTTGATTGTCAACCTCACTCTTTTAAGGATGAAACCTGGATGAAAATCATTCTGAATCAGTTTTTCACACTTTCCTCTTTCACTGAGGCTGTGTGGTGTGGATGATCATTTATGATCCATACGTTGCTCCTCTGCTTTATAACAAGCGTTTAGCGCTAAAGTCTGCTGTTCACACAAATGATCATGTGATTGTTTGTAAACAGTAAACGATTTGTACAGTTTGTAAACAGTTCCAATGAAAATGAACTTTTCATGTAAAAATGAGTGACCTCTCCCTCCTCTCTCTCTCTCTCTCTCTCTCTCTCTCTCTCTCTCTCTCTCTCTCTCTCTCTCTCTCTCTCTCTCTCTCTCTCACACTGTCTTTGCTGTTTTTCCTCCTTCGAGCAAACTTGGAGCTTTTTCAAAACACGAAGCCTTTAAACTGTAAAATAAACCTTTTAATTTCTGAATGTAACAGCAGCTACAGACAGGAGTAACTCTGGATTATTTAATGAAGGATTTTGAGGCGTGTTTTTTTTTCTTTCACTCTGGCATGCGGAGACATCGTTTTCAGCTGTGCTCTGCTCCACTCTGAGCTGCCGTCACAGCACTGTGGCCTCATGAAACATTACTGGTGATCTCCTTTTTTAAAATGTAGGCATGAAGGTGCAACTTTGTGACCAGCTCTGCAAAAATAAACTGGCATATCAGCCGGTATAAATGGCCAATGTAAATATCCACAAAAATATTGAATATCGGCACAGATAATCGGCCTGGCTGATAATCAGATCAAAAGGGTGGCTGAGGGGGTGGCTTGGGGGGATGGGGGATGCCCCCCCATCCCCCCAAGTCACTGACCAAAAGTGTGATAAAAATATGGGAAGATTGCTTTAAAATGCAGGAAAAAGGATATTTTAAAATTTCCTGTGCGGGGGGGGAGTAAACACAAGTCAGCCCCTCCCCGTGTGAATCTAGATCTGCCCATGTCAACTAATTATTTTCTGTTTAAATTCAGCAAACCTGCTCACGTGAAGGTTTGCTTTTACACATATGTTGCTGTGACAACCAATCCAGCATCTGTGTTGAGGAAACAAAACATCCAGGATCACAAAAGAATGTCAACAACTTATTCCAGCTAACCCAATAATCAATGTGTGGAGAATAGAGCCCTGAACAAAGAGAATATTTGAACTGCACCTCAACTTTTGATCATCGTTTCCAAATGAAACATGCATTTGGCCACTAGATGACGCTGTTGTTAGATGTTTTCTAATGTTCCAAAAGGTTGACTCATTACTGTAGACCGCACACTGAAAAAACATCCAGCTTAATAATTTGTTTCAGTTGGTAACATCTGAATCAATTAAGTTCTTTGAAATTAAGTTAGTAAGTTACTAATGTAATGAATAACTTACTAACTTAATTTCAAAGAAATTAATTGATTCAGGTGTTACCAATTGAATCAATTCAATTAAGTTAGTTCAACTATTGTCTTTTTTCAGTGTATCGTATTTTGATTTGATTTCTCGAACGTTCCATTTTTGCCATCGCGACTTAAAACCCAGCTCTGATCAATCCTACGCTCATAGTTCTCTAATTCTTGCAGGAAGCCACTGTAGGTGCACACAAGACCTCAACTACACAGTCTGCATCATCACAAAACAGAGGCAGGGAGGTGAGTATATGGACACAGCACTACGGACACAAATATTAAGAAAGTAATGTCTTGCTTTTATTTATAGGAGAATGTGCATGCTGTGTACAAACGGAATCTTCTCCAGAAGATGGAGTACCGCAGCCTTAAAATGAAAAAGCTCAAGCAGGATATGGAAGTGGATGAATTGAGGAAAGAAAAACTACAGTTACAAATACACTTGCTTCAGAAAGAGCTGGTACATGAGTCCATGCTGACACACACACACACACACAAAAATGCATGTCTTACACATGTCACTAACAAAATGTCTGTTCCATTGCAGGCTGAGAGGCAGTGAGGCCATTTCCATTTTTTAATAAAACCCAGGAATGACTGAATGATTGTGTGTTTTTAATTGAAATACAGGTTCTCTGGCAGCACTGCCATGAGACTGGTCATTAATAAGCTGCACCATCACCTCAGGGGCCTTCTTTTTCTTGAAGGTAGCTGTGTTGTGTAGCAGACCCCGTGCAATAACGTGTGATGCCAGATGCAACCTCAGCTTTCAGCTGACATAAAGGTTCTTTTATTATGAGCCCTTGTCATTTTCATTTCATTTTTCATTTTATATAGTGTCAAATAACAAAGCTGCCTCAAGGCGCTTCACACAAGGTCTAACCTTACCAACCCTTAGAGCAAGCAGACAGGCGACAGTGGTAAGGAAAAACCCCCTCTGATGATATTAAGGAAGAAACCTCAAGCAGACCAGACTCAAAGGGGTGACCCTCTGCTTGGGCCTTGCTACCAACACAGTTGACAATGCAAATATACAGGAAATTTTGGGAGTCCATGCTGGTGTCCAGGATGGGAGGCTTGCAGAAGAAGACTCCCACTCCTGGATAAGCCGCACCTCAAACAGAGATAGAGAGACAGTAAAACAGAATCAAGAGGCAGAAAGACGACAAATAAGGTATAATTTGTCAGCATTAAGCAACAAGAAAAACAAAAGAAATGCTAAGGTGATCGCCGGCCACTAGCTCTAAGCTTCACTAAAAAGCCCAGACTTGAGATAAAGTTGAGATCATACCCACCCCTTGAGCAAAAACACTGAAACTGCAAGAAGACCAAAAGCAGTGGGGTGACCGTCTGCTATATATAATTTGATAAGTCAAATGAAGTCTGGCAGCATGTGCTGATGCATATATTGCTACATTCACCACACCATGGAACCACTGCCATTTTGTTCCCGGATTGTAACCCTTCAGGCAGACATCTTGTCCATCCCCAACTCTTGCAAGTCACCATCTATTTGGCATTGATGTGCCACAGATCCAAAATATCATAGCTGATGCTCTCTCACAATGCAAGAGATTCTCCTCATCCAAGACTCCCTAAATAACCACTCCTTTGACACTAAGTTACTGTGACAGTCAAAACAAAACAAATGCATAACACATGCAGTGAAAGAAATAATGCAGCCATCAACCAGTCTACCATATTTGGAAATCCTGGCCATATCATAACATGTTAGTCTGATTTCTATGAGAAAAAAAGTGATTTTGGATGTCATTTTGGTGGCCATCTTGGGAAGTGGCCAATTGACCAGATATGCTAAGAACCAGGCGTGTCGAAAAGTGGAGAATAAGGAGAAGGATTCTAAGGGCCCCTGATTGACAGGGGCCCAGAGTGGTCCCTAATACAATTATAATACTGGCAAAATAATATGGCCCAGTAACATTTCTTTTCCCTTCGGCTGCTCCCTTGTTTGCACTCGGGGTTGCTACAGCAAATTCGAGGTGGATCTGCATGTTGAATTGGCATAGGTTTTACACCGGATGCCCTTCCTGACGCAACTCCACATTACATGGAGAAATGTGGCAGGGGTGGGATTTGAACCCAGAACCTTCTGCACTGAAACCAAGCACATTACTCACTTGGCCACCACCCCTGCAGTAACATTTCTTTTCATGGGGCCCAAAATCCCTGGCGGCACCCTTGCTAAGATCTATCATGAAAATCATTGTGCCAAATCTGGTGCTTGTACCGCCAAATACACAATTTCCCCATTATCTGCTACATAAGTAAACCTGTTCCTGGGTAGATTTACCCTCCAGGATATATTGCTATGACAACCAATCCATCAAATCTTTGGAGGAACTGAGGAATCCAGGATCACACAAAAATGTCAACAAATCTGTTTAATCAATTTGATTTGGTAATGCACGTACAATTAATTAATCGCCCTGAGAGGTATTTCACTAAAGCCAAATTAAGAAATTCAGGATGGGAAAAGCTGCCCACGCCAGGCTGCGGTAGATCCGAGTCATCCACGGACATGTTGCCTACGTCACACCCAGAAAGTGAAGCGTAAAAAAATATCAACGCCGCAAAGAAGTAGCTTATTTTAATGAATCCGAGTAACGGCTAAATTCTCAGCTCATAAAGTCTCGTCTATGTAAATTTTGAGGCCTTTGTGTAAATTTATAGCTCTCTATGTAACAGCTATAATTAGCCACTAGATGTCACCAACGTGCACCCCACCAACAGTCTCCTTCTTAAGAACATCTTGCTCCGCCCCTCTCGTCAAAATGTAGTGAGACGTTGTGAGTGTGAGACCGATGCACCATCTGCGACCGAGAGACGGCCGCACCCTGTCCTGCTTACGTCTGGAGGCAGAAATTTGTCCCCTGCAGGGTGGATTTCGTCGCCTTTTTAGTGCACAGAGTAGCATATTTAACCGCGAGTCGAGTGGAAATGGTGCTGCAGAAGATTTTTCGTGCGGTCATCATGGGTCCTCCCGGGTCGGGGAAAGGCACGGTGTCAGCACGCATTGTTAAAACTTTCGGACTGAAACACATTTCTAGTGGGGATATTTTGAGAGTCAACGTCAGCGCCAAAACCGGTAAGAACGAGCTGTCCCAAATTTCAGCGGAAAACACAAAGCGTTGGGTTAAGGTGTGTTTAAAAAAACATCTATATACACAAAAGGCCTAGTTCTCTCAAATATTGTTCACAAATCTAAATCTGTTAATGAGCACTTATCCTTTGCCGAGATAATCCGTCCCACCTCAGGTGTGGCATATCCAGATGCTGATTAGACAGCATGATTGTTGCACAGGTGTGCCTTAGGCTGGCCTCAATAAAAGGCCACTCTGAAATGTTTAGACAGATTTGTCAAAACATTTGAGATAAATAGGTCTTTTGTGTATATAGAAATTTTAGATCTTTGAGTTCAGCTCATGAAAAATGGGAGCAAAAACAAAATCGCTGTTTATATTTTTGTTCAGTGTATATTTGACATTTGCTACCTGGAGATAAATACGTGATAGGGAAGAGAGTCTATTCCACCAATTAGGAGTTAGACCCATGTCATCGAAGTGAAGTCTCTATTAAACTATATCACTAATGAATTTGAAATTTCCACTCATTTTTTGCTACCCATATGGCTGTATGAACAGTCAAAAACAAAGTTAATCAAAGGGTTAGTGTAATGTTTTAGGCTAGCATTTAGGCTAGCGTTTGGGTTTATCCCATGACATGTATGAAACCTTCAGACTATGAGCCATCGACTGTGAGACACTGGTCTGAGTGCTAGCGCATAGGACTTCGGAGACCCTAGGTTTGAATCCCAGTCATGCTACTCATTTTTGTTTTTCTACTTAAACTATAAAATTTATATAAGAGTGTCATCTTAACTACAAATAATTACTAATATTTTTAGAACCAAAGGAAGTATTTAAGATGGTCACTTCAAAAAGTAATTTGGCTCTATGTACAAATAGAAAACAAATAAAGCTGTGTAGCCTCATAATCTCGTGACGTAGATGGCCAATCAGAAGTGCTACATATGAATAGTACTGTGTATTATCAGTATGGCTATGTATGGACAATCACTGCCTAAGTTAATACCCAACAAGCTTGTAGTAGCATTTTCTGACAGGGTAGTAACCAATCAATTCCTGCTACCATTAGCAGAGCCATGAGTCGGGTGCCGCATTCCATACTGAGCCAAGCAGCAGTAGTTGCATATCAGAAATATTCCTGAACTGTACCTGGACCATATCGGAGTTGTGCTGTTGTGCTAATCTGCCAGACGTGTGCAAAGCTGTGGTCTGGAAGTGGAAGTATTGTTCAAATTTCCAAACCTTTTATGTATTTCACAAAAAAAAAAATCCATAAGAGATACCCTTTAAGGTAATAGAATTTGCAAGGTTGCAAGGCAACTGAATCATCAGGTGTAGAGACTTGTTCTGACTATGGAGGCTCGCAACGGCTTTAAAGAACTGGTGGTCAGATTCAGGAATACAAAAACAAAAAAAAGATATTGCTCAGGATCGCAGACTGTGCGCAACACCACAATTTGATCCGAGCCATATGCCAGGACTTCATGACGTAAAGGGGCTACGCCATGTAACACTAGTGGTATTTGCTACACAGTATCCCTCCCAGTCACTGTCTTATGTTGTTGACCTGAACTGTTTGAGATGATCAAATATCGCCTTCCTCTTCATGTTACTCTGCGTGCAAATACTGCACGCACACAGTGGCTCCTTGCAGTATTTGGCTAGGTGCAGTGCAGTATAGCCTGTCACTTCTGCTACCATTTAATTGTTCGTCTAGTAATACATTTTGTTACACTGTCATTTAAATTTATCCACCACTATACAAAAGAACATAACTCGGGTTGCAGGGGCATTGCTTTCTCACAAGACAGCAAAGATTAATAAGACAGCAAGAACTGGCAGAACCGTCACTATCAAATCATGCTGCCACCTTGTGCGAGCAGAAAAATGTGATTACGGTAGCAAATAATGACAGAACAATGGGATTCCATGATTTTGGTGAGCAGACCAGAATGCGATGGGAGTGTCAAGTCCTTCCTTTCTTTTATTGATTGCTTTTGTGCAAAAATGCAAGACTTGTGGCCAAATGGCAATTTGGTCACTGGGATGCGACCAACACGCTTCCAGTTTCACAGAAAGTTGATGAAAACTGTAATCATTCTGCCCCAGCAAAGGAAAGTTTAAAAACTTTGACTGAAACTTCACACAGTTCGGTCTGTCCTACTATATTCTACTGTTTATTGTTACCTCCGCCAAGGAAGTTGTTTTCACCGGCGTTTGACTGTTAACAGGATAACTCAAAAAGTTTTGAACGCATTTGACCCAAATGTGGTGGAATGATGGGAAATATATCCAGGATCAATCGATTAAAATTTGGTGATGATCCTGATTAAACTGTGGAAAATATAGCATAATGTATTAGCTTGCCCTTTTGTAAATCCACACCCTTCGATATTGATATGTGGTGTGGCGGAGGTATTCGCTCTACCGAGTGCCCTTCTAGTTTTCAGATGCAGCCAGTTACAAAAACTATACATCTATAAAGTTCATATTCAGTATCGTGTGGATCATTATGCACAACAGGTAGAACAATTAATCAACTTAAATTAATCAACAACTACTTTGATAATTGATTATTCATTTTTCACCCATTTTTTGTACCATTTTATGGAGTTAATAACTAACCAAGAAAGTATTTGATTGATTATTTGGTCATGAAAATAATCAGTAGTTGCAGCCCTGATGACAGACGGGGTAACCTGTTTGGGGTGGGGCTGGGGGATGTAAAATAATTTCCAGTAACGTTTGTTATCTGGTCTACTCGGATAAGCATGCTTCTGTTATTCTGGTTTATCTTACAGTGATATTGACATGCAGCAGAGGTAGAACAGAAAGCAGTCCAGTACAATATCAGGGTATGTTGTCTGTGTCGCCAAGGTCAAAGCAGTTAACGGGATTATAGAGGGTGTTGGTGCGTGTTTAAACTGCAAACATTGACACTCAGCTGTAGACACTGGAAGGAGGCCCACTACCTCACAATATCACCTTGTATGACAAAGACGGGTGTAAAGATAATAATGGCTTTGCAGGTTCCTTCTTCAAAAGGAACCAGTACAGCCACACAACGCAATAGCTGTCTTCACGCTAGATCCTGTTGGATTTTCAAGCATGTTGTGTTTTTCCTCGTGGCTCGGTTCGACTGATTGGTTGCCAAGCAGCTCAGCTGAAGCAGTTGACCTCTGAAACTGTTCTTAATGACTTTACCAGCATGGGGCTCTCACCAGTTCCTGGATTGTTCAGAGGTGACCTTCCACTGCTACAGCCTACGGTGTCTATAAAAAGTAGCCACCTCCTTCTAGTTTCACATTTTATTGCGTCATAAAGGAGGTGGGGGGGCGGTGACTCTAACCTAAAAGTGAATGCAAAATAAATATATAATATATATGTGTGTGTGTGTGTGTGTGTGTGTGTATGTATTTGCACGCACACACTCACCGGCCACTTCATTAAATACACCTGTTCAATTGCTTGTCAACACAAATAGCTGATCAGCCAATCACATGGCAACAAATCAATGCATTTAGGCATCTAGACGTGGTGAAGACAACTTGCTGAAGTTCAAACCGAGCATCAGAATGGGGAACAAAGGGAATTTAAGTGATTTTGAACGTGGCGTGGTTGTTAGTGCCAGGCGGGTTGGTCTGAGTATTTCAGAAACTGCTGATCTACTGGGTTTTTCACACAGAAGTATCTCTAGGATTTACAGAGGATGGTACAGTAAAAAGAAGATATTCAGTGAGCAGCAGTTGTGTGGACAAAAATGCCTGGTTGATGTCAGAGGAGAATGGGCAGACTGGTGAATTGGTGACTACATGGTGCCATCATATCAATATGGACCAACATGTTGTTGAGTCTGTGCCAGGAAGAATTAAGGCAGTTCTGAAGGCAAAAAAGGGTCCAGCCTGATACTAGCAGGGTGTACCTAATAAAGTGGCTGGTGAGTGTATATCATTACTTTCACAGCCAGTTGGTATCAGGCATGTCAAAGACTGGATTAAAGAACATTTTCAAACTCACTGAATATCACTTGGAGATATGCAAGATTTCCTGAAATTATTTCCAGGTTTGAAGTGCACCACTATTTGTACCAAAGATTATCCAACTCAGGATGTGATTGCCTGAAGGCGCTTTACACAACACAGTACCAAAAACAGAGAAAAAATTGAATAAAACATTAAAAACACAATAAAGACGAAACATAAAAGAGCACAAGAATAATAACACAATAAAACTAATGATAAAACAAGGAAAACAAATGGGTTTTCAGTCTTGATTTAAAAGTCTCCACATTATCTGACTGCTGTATATGTGCCGGGAGATCATTCCACAGAGCTTTTTATTCATTCCAGGAACACACAAAAGTCGTACACCCTGTAAGAGCAGGGCCCGAGCTGGTACGTAGGGCTTGACCAGGTCAGCCAGATAGGGAGGTGCAAGTCCATGAACAATTTTAAAAGCCAATAACAGAACCTTAAAATCTGATCTTGCAGCCACAAGAAGCCACTGAAGGGATTCCAAAATGGGCGTAATATCGTCAAACTTTCTGCCTTGTGTGTTTCCATGTGTTTGTGCCAGAGCTCGGCATGTTGTTGAAGTCCTGTTTAGACCAAGGACAGCTGGTGCCTGATGATGTCATGTCCCGTCTCATCCTGAGTGACCTGAAAGCAGTGGACCACACCAGCTGGCTGCTCGATGGTAAGAGTGCTGTCAGAAGTTCATTTACACAAACACATACAACTCAGATCATTATGGTTGAAAGTGGCACTTATCGGATCTGCATTGTGATATATATGTTGACAGTTTTTAAGCACCATGTTGAGTAGAATATTCTCAGAATGATCTGGGCCACATGCCTATGGAAATATGTCACATGGTTCTTGGATATTATCCAGTGCAACTATGGTGTAAATATGCAGACTGGAATTTTCTTATAATTCTGGCTCAACTTGAGTCCTCACTTGCACTTCCCTGGAAGCACTTGGCTGCAACAATTCCTGCAGTGCATTTTTATTAATATGTGCATGCGCAAAGTGCCCCTGTGCATTCTGGGAGTTTCTTGTCAAAATCATGCAGATGCATATGTCAGGTATGGGACACTTGAAATGAATTGTAAATATGTTTTCCAAAAAAGGTAGATATCTGCAGAAAATCTGAATTGGACATTAAGAAATCTAGTGTAGATGTCGTCTTACAAATATGCACTGAACATACATAGATTTTATTCTTTAGCCTGCATTGTATCCAGGTTTACATACTTATCAATTCAGGGTTTCTCCTTTTCGCAGCTTTATTCTGACTCCTTTTTGTGTCCTCCCAGGTTTCCCTCGCACAGTGGCACAGGCGGACGCTCTGGATGGGGCCTTCAATGTGGATACAGTCATCAACCTGGATGTACCTTTCCAGACCATCAGAGAGAGGCTGACCTCTCGATGGACCCACCTTCCCAGCGGTAGAGTTTATAACATTCACTTCAACCCACCAAAAGTTGCTGTAAGTACATCTTTTTTAAATTTTCTTCATTTCAGGAAGGGCTGAAACAAAAACAGTTCCTGCCACATGTTTTATCAAACGAATCACACCGAATCATGCTTCTGGTTCTACATTTATTTTCTGGTTTCCAAACGTTTGAGCATACTAATGAGAAAAGCATTATGACTGAGTCAGAACAGGAGTAGGAGGAGAGTGTGTGAGAAGAAGAGCAAAGATGGGAAGATAAAGCGAGCTCTGTGTTTGCTGTGATAAGGGGGTGAGAGGGCGTTTACAGTGCAGTTCCACACTAATAAATACACAGCTATGTAGCTCGGTCCAGAGAGGCTTCTCAAAAGGAGAAGAATGTGAGGATTACAAAACAAGTGGACCTTTGAGGGTTTGAAAGAACTGTAAATGTTGCACATGTGTTAGGTAGTGTTCGTGCAGATCATCTGTTCCGGTATCGTTATTCACATTATATGTGTGTGAGGTGCATGTACACGAGTGTGGGATGCTTGATGATTTGGCATGTAGGAGGTCACGGTGAGTGTAGTGCAAGCATGGGGCACATGTAGGCGAGCAGAAGGTGCAACTTACAAATCTGAGATTGTATGGCCTGTAGGGTTGGGCGATGGAAAGTAATACTATATACCAGGGTATTTAAAAATTGCAACCGTATCCCTTTAAATACAGCCGTTTAAAAATAACAAGCACAAATATCACCCCGAGAAGTTGGAGATGGGCAGACTATAATACTGTGTACTAGGGTGTAATTTGGGGAAGGTTTAAAGGTATCAAACACTAGTTACTGTTCAACCCGAATGGCTGCACATCATCAGACAGTTATGGTCTGAAATCTGTTTCCTTTTTAATTCCTGCAAACAGATCATTTTAAAAAATAATTTCTCATGATACTGGCAGTGAGTGTATTGACTGAAAATGTATTCAGTGTACTGAATTTTACTACAGCCTCTTTTCATCTGAGCGATTAATTGTATCAAGCTGTCTGTGTCAGCGATTTTCTGCACAAAGTTGCTCCAGTCATAAAACACCACCTGGAGGACAAAAGCATGCACGGTTAATCATTGACTTCAGTTTATTCTTTGCAGACCTGCTTGAGAAGAGTATGATTATAGTTTGATCAAGATTTCGTAATATGTGATTGTGTGAGTACAAACTGTCAATAATTAATGAACAAGATAACACCTGCTACATGACAAGACGCCACAAGTAGAGTTTTGGGAGAGTCTTGATTTTGGTGTAAAATTATTGCCAGCATACAAAACCATTTATGTTCTACCAGTGTGTGTGTGTGTGTGTGTGTGTGTGTGTGTGTGTGTGTGTGTGTGTGTGTGTGTGTGTGTGTGTGTGTGTGTGTGTGTGTGTGTGTGTGTGTGTGTGTGTGTGTGTGAGTGAGTGAGTGATATACTGGACAAACCCTGTGTGACCTCACCTATAGGTTTTCTATAGAGACCCGGAACAGCCCATATGAAGCCCGTCTCTGGGCGTTGCCATGTTGGCAGCGCTTTCAGGACAAACCCAAAATGGACAAAGAGGTGGAGCGTGGGTGACTTCATGTGTGATGAAAGAAGCCTGAACGTGCCCTTTTCTTTGAATCTGAACCAGCTAAGCTAACAGGCTAACCTTGGTTTGGATATTAATTAAATCATATTTTTGGGGGACTGTACAGCAGTTCTCATAATGGTTTGCTTTAGTGTGGGCATTAAAAGTTATGAAACTGTTATTTTGTCAGTAATCGTGCATTAAATGGACCTAACAGATGAAGCTACCGATAGCTGCTAAAGGTGCTAACCCTGTTATCGGACAACATAAAATAAGACGAATACGACAGCAGGAGTATTATAGCAGGGATGTCTTAGATGATCCGTTCGGACATTTCACCACATAACAAACCACATTAGTCTAGGTATTTGTAATAAAATGCTAAAATAAAAAAAATAAAAAAACTGACACAACTCTCCATAACAGCGAGCGGCCACGTCGGAAAGCCCCTAATTATGTATAATGTTATGGTTTAAAACGTCTTTCTAAGTTGTCATGAAAGGGAAAACTGTCTATAGAGCCTAAAACTTTTTTTTTTTTTTTGTGCTGGGCTGTAAACATACTTGTTTTTTCTCTAAAGTTGGGCATTTTAACATGGACTTTAATGGGAACCTGCTTTGCTTTTGTAGCCAGCTTCAGTCAAGGTAATGACTATATTTCTGCCAAACTCTTCCATTTGACATTATAAAATATTTTGCAAATAATTTTACTCTAAAATTATGACAGTATAGTCAGCGGTTTCTTAGTTGTCATGTAACATCCATTGACGTGCACAAACTGATGTACTGTACAGGTGTGAATAGTTATGTCCAAAACTTGATTCATCTGTAAGTGGGTTATATAGACATTTGTAGTATTTCTGGGGACATAAACATAGAATCGGTTATAGGAGGTAAAAGAAAAACCTTGCTGTTCCAAACAGGAGTAGATCATGGAAGTGTAGACCACTAAAAATGTCACCTTATTTGTGCCCATATCTTCAAGGTGGCAGTAATGATGTGATTAGGCATGTATTATGTAAGAGAAAGGTGAAAGATATATTTCTCTTATAATAGTACAGGCCTGGTGGGTCGCCAGGCCTGTACTATTATTGGGGAAAAATGCTGTGCGATCTTTCCCCGACTTGCCAAGCCTGTACCCCTATAGGGGTACATGCCACATACCAAAGAAGGAAGAGGAGATACATGAGCCAACAACTCTGTAAACTGCAGCAGACTTTCGAGCATGTTTGTGTCCCAGTAGTAACGTAGGAGACTGCACACACCAAGTCCAGGTCTCATTTAAAATCATTACATTGTTTGAACAAAGACATTCTAAAGTCTCAACTACTACTCTTTAGTTGGAACTTTCTTTAAGCAGTTATACGCTTGTGGTTCCATTTTCCAGTAAAATGCAATTGTGTTTAAATTCAGGGGACACAAAGCCTCCCATTTGAAGCTGAAATGATAAAAAATCATGGAGATTTATGAGGGTTTTGGTTTTTTTTTGTTTGTTTTCCTCCAGGGCTTAGATGACGAGACGGGCGAGCCTCTTGTGCAGAGGGATGACGATATGCCAGAGACGGTCTTACGCAGACTGAAGGCCTACGAAACTCAAACAGAGCCTGTCTTAGAGTATTACAGGTAAAATATTATGCATCCATAAAAAAGTTTCCTGTAACAACCTTCACTACTGATTTGCTACATTCCTTCTAATGCAGTCACTTTGTAGCTGTGCACACAGTTTGATCTGATTGGAGCAGCATAATTTATAACCTTATAAACATCAGACATATTTAACAACAGTTTAAATAACTGTTATTTAACAGCAGTTTCATCTTCTGATGTTTCTCAACACATTAATATCGCTTAAAGTCCCCATCTAATGTTTACACTGCTGAAAAAAAGTCTTTATAGAAGACCAACGAATAGTCATCATTACACCAGGTAAAGCCCCGGTCACGACCCACCGTGCGTTTTTTTTTCGCCGTACGTTTTCTGCGTGTGTGTGTGGGGGGGGGGGTCGCTTTTCTTTTTTATGAGCGGGACCAGAGCGGCAGGTGTTTTTTGCCATCGGCGATGCATGAGCATGTCCAGCCTGCAGCGGTCAGTTGTACGAGTGTTTACTTGCCTCGAAAAGTTACAGCTAGTTAACAGAGTGAAGCTGTGGAGTGTCTGTGTTGCTGATGTTTGGAAATAAAGTCCAAGTTCAAGTGAGAAGCTGCGTTGTGCATGCAAGTCTGTCGGCCTCCATAGTATGTGGTGAGTGCCGTAATCCGTACTGCCTACGTACGGATTTGGTTAATTCAATAGTACTTGAATGAAAATGTGCCGCTTTGAATCCGTACTGAGGTAGTACTCACAACGTGCGTCATCTGTACTGCTGGTGAATCCGCAGCCTGACCGCAGTGAAAGTTCTGCATGCACTAAAACCTCTACGGCGTGTCTGCGTGCTCCTAAATTCGTACTGAGGCAGTACTTACGACGTACGGATCTCCAAATTTAGCCCACGTTTTTACAAGTAGACTGCACGCACGTGCAAGTACGGCGGGTTGTGACCACAGCTTAAATATCTATAAACCTGTGGAACTCGTCCATGGGCTAAGCAGGTTTTCGGTACCACTTAAGGGGAAAAAAACACTTAGAATCCAGCCTCACGTGTATCATGGCCTACTCAAAAATGTATGATAGCCATCCCAGGGTGGTAGCTGTAGCCAGGTAGGGGTCAATGAAGAATTACACAGAGGTCAAACTTTAAAAATGCTCCAATCACGTTGAAAACTTTATCACATTACTTGTCTGATCATAATTCCAAAAAGGTATAGTTTGGACTATCTATGACGGAATGTTATTGGGTCAAAATAGCAAAAATAGTGACAAAGGTCAATTTCAGTTTGTATAGGAGTCAAATATTAAAGTTGCTCCAATTTCAGTAAAAAAATATGCAAATTATTGTTTGGGTTAATAGGGTTCTAAAAAGGAATAGTTTGCACCATCTCTCATGCTTAGTTATCATGTTAACAGGGTAACATATGTCACATGTCATAGAATTCAATGGATGTTGACCTTTACTTTGGAGACAAAGCGTTCAACACAGTCAAAACTATTCCATTTATTGATCCTTTTATTTCAATCAATAATTTGCATCATTTTTTTTTGCTGAAATTGGAGCAACTTTAACTTTACAACAAACTATACTTTTTTGGAATTATGATCAGACAAATAATGTGATATAGTTTTCAACATGATTGGAGCATTTTTAAAGTTTGACCCCTGTGTAATTCTTCATTGATCCCTACCTGGCTACAGCTACCACCCTGGGATGGCTGTCATACATTTTTGTGTAGTCCATGGTACACTGAGGCTGGATTCTAAGTGTTGTTTTTTTTCCCTTAAGTGGTACTGATTAGGTCAAAATTCATGACTGGCTCATGGACTAAACAGAAATCTATATAAACTACTCCATCTTAAATAAAAAACCTTTTAAAGGGGACATGTTGTGCAAAATAAATTATCTGTATTTAAATATTGCCAGGGTTTGATGTTAAATTCCTTGTAATATCATAGTTGTGTGCCTGTGCTTGCAGCAGCTCCCTTGACCCTAATCAAATATTCAGCCTGAAACAGCTCTTTATAGATGTTACTGACATAGGTCAAAGAACTCCTGCTTGCCCTTTAAGCCTGTCTGTGGGGGAGTCTGAGAACAGAGCAGCTGTCTCACGGCTCCTGCCAGCACCCCCTCCCTGTGACCGCACAGTGGGCAGCAGCAGCTTATCTTAAAGCAACAGCAACAGATTGTAGGGTTCTTCTTTTTTCTTTAAGGTTGCATCACCTGTTTATTTCATGTATTGTTGTTTATTGATACAAACTTTATTTTTAAAAGAAAAGTTCACTTTTTAAACAGTCTAGTCATTAAAATGTTGAAAGTCAAGCCTCTGGGTGTTTTGCTCATGTCTGCATTGTATAAAAGAAATAAATTTTGTACAGAGTTCTTTAGTTGCAGAAAACTAAATGAACTCAAACTGCATTTTCGATATGTCATCTCATATCCCAATAATGATGTACGAGTATGTCACAACATAGTACATTTTTGGTAAATTCAATAACTTAATAGTTTATATATAGTGGCCACATGGAAAGGAATATTTGTTTTATTTATTTTGTTCCATCATATGAATGAATTATGAATGGTACTTATTCATATCTGATTATTTTTCTTCTTTTATTTAAAACTTTTGGGCAAATGTATAAGAATGTAAAAATTTTAATGTATAAATTCTACCTGGTTCTGTCTCACCTTCACTTGATGTTTCTGTTGTGGTCAGACTGAAGACTTTCTCCTGATATACTTGCATCCTGCCCTCATTAAATATGCAGGCTGCGTCTCCCCGTGTTTGACATTGACTGACTTGTAAATGTGCATGCGTCTGATGCCGGCTTGTTGTCAGTTTGGTCTGTAGTTCCGTTTGAATACACAAAAAGGTTCTGTTTCAATTTGAACAGGTCTAAATCTGTCATGTAAATGGTGTATTTCGTGCTATGCACAGTCTGATAAATTAGGGCCCTGATCCAAAACTAACCCCCGGGGTAATGAAATCTGGACTGGATTGGCCAGTCGATAAAGGGCAGCGGTTCAAAATCCAGTGGAGTGTGTAATGTGCCACTTGTTAATGAGGCTGTTGTTGGCATGCAGTGGTCTGACACACCGTATCCTTTTACTAACGTACTGACAATTACAAGATGGGTTTTTAGCATTATGTCGTTTTCCATTTTGAGCGGTTTGTGGATCTTTGTCGCTGCGTAATCAGCTGCTCTGTTGACTTATTCATCCCTTCCTTGATACAATTTTGAATCTAGTGTGTCTTGCATTTCAAGCACTCATCAATGGGAAACAGAAGGTGGGGTGGCGGGGGGCATCACGTTTTCAGTCCTTCCATCCATTCGTTAATCTGTGAATTTTTCATTTCCGCACAATAACTGAAGAATGCCTTGTCTGATTGAGACCATTTCTTGGTGGCATATTGGGGGATACCAGAAGAAGGTTTCTTTCAAAAATGGCAGTTGCCCATTTTCCAATATGGCCACTGCGGACACTATCTTGACTTTTGTTTCTGTGCAATAACTAAAGAACACCATCTGATTGCAACCATTGCTTTCGAAAAAGTTGGTCATCCATCATCCATTGTAGCTACCATGGACGCCATCTTGATTTTCATTTCTGTGCAGTAAGAACACTTTGTCTAATTCAAACCATTTCTTAGTGGTGTATTGGGGGATGCTCCAGGAAATATCCTTTTGAAAATGGAGTTAATACGTCACATACCAATTGTAAAGCGACAATCTTCCACTATGCAAACAGTCCTTGTACCATCGTTACAGTTCTTTTTCTTTCGCTGTAGCAATAATTTCCACACTTCATTATCACCTTCACCATAAAACCATACACCATCTTAACATGTGAGCGGGGTTATATGGCACGCTTTGTGTCACTCTTGTTAATGTTTTATTAGGACTTACGTTCTAAGCAGGTTAACGTATCCATTAAGAGAACTGGTGACCTGTATACATTTCCTTTAAAGGTGTACAATATGACCCCTTTAAATTTCTAAGTTTAAATTCAGAATCTATAACAATTCATCCACAGTGCGGCTCCAGAAGGAAGCTGCATGAATTATAATTTCTTCATTGTTTGAAACAATGAGACAGGTGGAAGTACAGTATTACCAGCTACTGAAATAGTTTTTGTTTGTGGTTTTGCTGTTCATTGCAAACATACCTGATGGGCACCAACACATTTGTGTTTCTTTGTCTCTGCAGGAGTAAAGGTGTGCTTGAGACCTTCTCTGGGACAGAAACCAACAAAATCTGGCCTCGTGTTGAGCTTTTCCTTCACAAAAAACTCTGTTAAACCTGAACAAAGGCACATGGAGGCTTCAGATTTACCAGCGTGTCTCACTTTAAATACCTGGCTGGATGGGAATAATCTGAATGGTCCAGAACGTTCAAACTGAAGATCGGTTATGTGCCGTTTATATCAGTAAGCAGAAACACTCAGTATTGGCACGTCTGTTGCACAGTTTTTAAAAGGTTTCTGATGATCATGAAAATTCTTACAACATGTGCATGAAATCTTTTATTTTGAATTTCACTCAAATCATTTTGATTGTATGAGGTGTCATTATTAATTTAAAAACATTCTAATGAATGTTGCATATAAAGAACTGATTTTACACAGATTATAGACATTATTTTGACTTGTTGAAAGCAAACAAGCAGGAATATCAGTAGTGCTTCTCTGCAACTGAGGAGTTTCACAAAGCATTAGATTTGGTTGACCTGGATGCTCAGTGGGACATCTTGGAAGCAAATTGTTGGACATCAACAATACACAGGTACTGAGTGCCAGGTGGAGCAGGGGTTTCTGAATTCAGTCTTTTGTCAGGGATGTGTTCTGGGTCCTACACTGTTCAATGCTTACATGGACTGGGTGTTGACAAGCGCTGTGTAGACCAGCGGCTTAGGTGTATTTGTTGGCGGGGAAAAAACATGCTGACCTTGACTTGGATGATACCATGATTTCATCACTTGAGAAGCTGAGTGAGGAATCGGAATGTTTGGGTTTTGTTTCCTTGATCAAGATGTCCAGGCTTCCAAAGACTTCTTGGACTTGGCCATCAGTAGTGTATCTGTTGACAGTGAAACTGTCAGACTTGCAGAGATTCACGGCCCTCTGCCTTTGAGATCAGGAGACGCCTGGAAAGATTTTACAAGGTCATGCAGTTGGAGATAATATTTTTGTAGGAGAGTAAAGTTCCAAGATTTTAGGGAACTTGTGTTTTCTGTATGGCTGTGAGATGCGGACACTAACGAGAGACTGAAGGTGATGTAAGATGTCTTTTGGTACCAGGCCTCTTCAGAGGTTCCTTGGGTACCACTGGAATTACTTTGTGTCAAACAAGTGGTTACCTGGGGAGACTATGTGCACTGTGAAGTACATTGCCTACGACCAGTGGCCATATGGTGAGTTTGTCTCCGCATGATTCAGCATGCAGCCGTCACATTTCAGCTCAGACACATTTCACCTGGCTGCAGCAGATAGATGGTCACTTTCAAGAAGTGAAGATGGACTAGCTGTCTGCCTGTATGGCTGCCATCCACATCCATAGTGTGGTGGATGCAGTGATGTGCAGCACCTGTGCACACTCCCAAATGTAGACCAGGTTGTGAGTACATATAAAATGACCTGCCAATATGTAGACCAGGATTCAAGTCCTGCTCCTGGTACCTGCCTGTGTCCTGGGGCGATTCCATAGTGCAGTGATGTGCAGCAATCGTGGATATTCCCAAACCTTTGACAAAGAACGTACTCCACTACAATGTGATATTTATGCTTGATACTCCATGTATGTTGTAACACTTTTTGCTGTTACATCGGTGTTGATTGTGACCAACTGTGAGTTGTGGAGTTATGCATCAAGTTTACATTTTTTTGTTCCCCATTAAAAATCACTCCTTATGCTCTTTTGATGCCATCAACACTCCCAGCTGATGCATGTACGTACGCACAAGAGTGCTTTTACTATGTAAGGAATTTAAGCTAAAATTTCTCTATGCATGTACTGTATTTAGAAATTATATTTGGGGGGGAATAAAACACTTGGTCTTTAAGACCAGTGCAACAGATGTTTGCACTACTGCTATTTTATTATTCTGCAGCATTTGCTCTAAAAGGGAAATATACCACAAGCACAAAATTACTGTATGCCGTCTTCAGTAACTCAAGTGCCTTTTGCTGCTTTTTTGAGGATGGGGTGGGAACAGTCATTCCTCGATGAATTACGGAAATAAATGCGTTTTTATTAATTTTGATCCCTTAACTCTTTAAAAGAGACAGATGTATAGAGTGATTACATTGTAATGTTGGTTTTAACTTTAAAATGTTATGTGTAACACATTTAAGTTTCCCCAAAAAAAGTTTAAAGCCAGTCTCCAATTGCTGATTTTTGTCCCATTAGGGCATGAAAACTGGTGTAATCTGTGTTGTCATGTCATAGAACATTGTGATCAGTTGGAAAAGTTTCAAACATGGATTTGGTTCACATTATAATCTACAAAACATGAATAATCAAATGTAATTTATGCAGATGAAGGTAATATGCATCTTACTGTAATTTTATAGATGGCTTTGGTTTTTATTTCATTTGTGCATCTTAAAATGTGGATTTTGCTGCTCAGTTATTTTGATGCCATGTTACAGTTAAAAGCTGAAATTAAAATCAATTGCAAATTGCCTGTTTTGGAGCAGAGCAATTTCACTGACTGGGCAGTGGAGTGCAGCATTCAAAGACTCGCTGTTCGCTCACCTCTTTAAGTCACCTTGAAATGTAATTCCATAATCCCATCAAAGGCATGTCAAACTGTTCAGCAGTATAGTTTTCAGACACTGCACACAGTGCTGTTGTGAATATGCCCAGTAGCTCTCATAATTCTGCATTCAGTATTGATTGTTGGCATAATAATATGCAACACAACTTTAGAATATGTACTGAATCAGGGCTAACTTCTCTTATTTTTCCAAACTGGAGAGGTAATCGGGGCCACAAATCAACAATGGGAGACCGGCTTAAAGACTCGTCTCCAAAATGTTTGTTTCCATTTTGACTGAGTTGCCATAAATCTGTGAATGTACTCTTTGAATGAACTACAAATTTCTGATGCTGCCTACTTCAGTTTATTTTTCAGGTATTCTGATGACATTTACTATAAACTACAATGAATGGTACATTATTTTTTAGCTTCTGTGCTGTATTTAAGCATGGCTGCTGTTTACAGCTTTATTTGAACTCACTCGAATGTTGTGCAAAGAATTTGTGAAATAACATGCACAGCAAATTAAATTTGACAATGCAACACAGTCATAAACACGTACTTTAATGCATCATCTATTTGCAAAACCATCTACAGAAAAAATATTTCTCCTAATCTTTTTTTCCCCACATCAAGTCAAAACTCGGGCATATATAAGGACCACTTCTTAAAATAAAATTAATGTAAAAACAGCTGGAAAAAAGACTAGTGTATACAATGGAGAACGATAGCATTTCTAACACGCCTTGTTTCTACAATAAAAATAAAGTGCAAGACACATTCACGTGCAGAACGTTTGTTTCTGCACACTAATACAGTATGAGTGTGATCACATCAGACCAGACCTCCCCCTCTTTCTTTCCACACAACTGCTTTGGGTCTCTTACACGCCTTCTTGACACTACAGTTGCATAAGGAACTTGTGGTTTGTGGTTCAACTGTTGTATTGTTCGGCAATACAATAAAATGTTTATGGACTGACAAATTTTAAATTTGCGGAAACGTCAATTGTTTGATTGTTGAAATTAATTCAAAGGGAATAAAATTAATTTAACCAATTAATCTGGCCAAACGAGGCTCTTCTTACACCTCGCACGAGGAGTGGGTCTTAATATCCAATCCAGTAATACCACAGAATATTGGAGCAACATTATCAAAAAATATACTGGACCAGCAGATCCCTACTCTTAGCATAAACATAACTCCTGATTACAGATTATTCTTGTTTACATTTAACACTTTAATCTCAACTTCCTGCATGAAACTGATTTAATACACATTTGCATCAAAGATGAATTATTAACATCTTAACAGTATGTTGAGTGCAACGCTTTGTGTTACAGCACAAACATTTTTAATAATATACTCCATGTTCTGGAGTTGTTTGTACATTGTCTTAAACATGTTTACACTATTCAGTAAACCCATTTGTTTCTATTAAATCTATATAAAAATTTACCATTAGAAGATGTAATTATTTTCCACCAAGTCACCTGACCATCCATTGTGACCGACAGTCACTTTTTGCTTCAAATGTATAAATGCTCAAAATATAAATACAAAGCTGCATGATTATGATCCTGTGGAAGGCCCTGAAATGCTAAATAATCATTTTTTTAGACATAAAATACAGAAAAAAAAACTTGTGCCATCTTTAAAGCGATGCCTGTCATTGATGACGCAATAATGTGCTCCATCTGGCATGTGCATGTCACTCAGCACAAACAAGAAAGAGAAAGGCCACACAGGTAACTAGGGCAGCACTCCGAGAGGGTTCTCAAATAAACATTTCCACTCCGGATCATTACAAAATTAAAAACAAAAAAAAAAAATCAATCTGTCTGATTCTACAAACAAACCAGAAAGCAAAACAACCAAGTCTACAAACATTTATACGTACATTAACAAAGTTGTTTTAGCTCACACAGTATATTGGAGTTGAAAACACAAAGAATATGATCTCAAAGTGCAGACTGTTAGCTGTAATTTGAGGGTATTTGCACCCACTTTGGGTAAACTGTGTTGACTTTGACAGATGCACGGTATTCCTCAAAGGGGTTCCCAATATGGACTTTTCTCAGGGATGCCCATGCTAGCCATGGTCTTACAGCTTTTATAAAAATCAAATCTGATGTGTTTTTACCTAATATTTTTACCATCTACAAATGTATTTCAATTTTCAGCCAGGATTCAGGATGACTGCAAATACAACTAGAGCTGCGCTCAGAGAGAGAAAGCACCTCCACCAACAGAAAAGTTATTTTTTTCTGTCACACTACGAAACAATACACTACTTCCACGCATCACATTTAAATACAGAACATTCATTTTTCAGGACAACTTGGCCGAACTTTGAAACTCGAGCTCGAAGGCCAACATCGATAAGAATGCGTCTCCCTAAGATGAACAATATGAGCCAAACTGGAGGTTTCTATGGTGAGTAGTTTCAAAGTTATGGCTGATGATGCGATTTTGACTTTGTGTGATCTTGACCTTGAAAACTGAGCTATGACCTTGAAAAATGAACTCACTCTATTCTAGGATTATCTGAACTGTATGTCCAAATTTTATGACAATAGATGCAGAATTGTGCCAGTGAGACTTAACTAACCAACAAACAAATGCAGGTGATCACATAACATCCATCCAACTTCATTAGTGGAGCTAATAACTGCAAACAAGTTCAGACTTAACTAAATACATATTTAAAAGCTGAGCACTCAAGTAGCCAATTCCGTCAATTATAATTCCAACACCTTTCACCATGCTTGAATGTAAATACCCTCAAATTAAACTCGGAGTAGCAAGGGTGGCAGCTTTACACGGCCTTTGATCTTGACAAACATGCCACAAACCAGAAAGAAGTTGTTGATTCCATCAGGAACTTGTTTTGCCAGTTTTATTTTAAGCATGGATTCAGCTAACTGACTGCACATCTACATAACTTGCACTGTTCATTCTCTAAACAACCTGAGGAACATATGGGGTTATGTGCAAATCTTTAGCTGCAAATTGGGGGTGAACTAATGCCTGCAGGGTGAATCTGACCTGAACATCTTTTAATCAAATATACTAAGCAAAACAACTAAGGGGTCAAGCAGATTTGTATTGGATAAACTGGATTTTATATACATTTTATAGAAATGGCTATAGACACACTCAGCAGCTTGCATGGCCACCCTGAGCATTCACACATTCATCAACGCAAAAATACAAAAACCTTGTGCATAATTTCTTGGCCATTATATGAGAAAACAAAGTTAACCCCTTTGTTGTTTTGGTTAGTGTCGTTCATCTTCCTCATGATCTGTCAACTTGAAGACTAAATAGTGGAGCAGATAAGTATGACTTTTGGCCAGAATTGTTCACTTGGTCATACAAGCATCAGATTTGGTATGAATGTTCTTCATAAATCAGTGTTTGAGAAAAAATGCTGGCCACTTGAAAATCCAATATGGTGGCCAGGTAGGGGTCAATGAAGAATTACACAGGGGTCAAAATTTAAAAATGCTCCAATCATATTGAAAAGTACAACACATTTGTCTGATCATAAATATTCCAAAAAGTTGTAGTTTGGACTATCTGATTGAATGTTATGGAGTTATGAGGTAAAAACAGCAAAAATGGTGACAAAGGTCAGTTTCAGTTTGTACAGGAGTCAAAAGTTAAAGCTGCTCCAATTTTTGTAAAATGTGATGTAAATTATTGGTTGAGTTAATAGGAGTTTAAAAAGGAACAGTTTGCACCATGTGTCATGCTTAGTTGTCACGTTACAGGGTAACATACGTCATATGCCATAGAATCCAATGTACGTCAACATTGTTTGACATTTACTCTGCAAACCAAGCATTCAACACAGTCAAAACTATTCCATTTATTAATCCTATTAGTTCAACCAATATTTTGCACCACGTTCTACCAAAATTGGAGCAACTTTAACTTTTGACTCCTGTGCAAACTGAAACTGACCTTTCTTACCATTCTTGCTGTTTTTACCCCATAACATTCAGTCATAGATAGTCCAAACTACACCTTTTCGGAATCTTTGTGATCAGACGCATAATTTGGTATAGCTTTCAATACGATTGGAGCATTTTAAAATTTTGATCCGTGTCATTCTTCATTGACCCCTACCTGGCAGTCATATTGGATTTTCACGTGGCCAGCGCTTTTTTTTCCTCAAACACTGATTTATGAAGAACCTTCATGCCAAATCTGATGCTTGTATCGCCATGTGAAGGATTGTTTCAGTTATCTGCTGTACTAAAAGGCAACACAAATCCGCTTAAAGACTGTGTGTATGCGTTTGCCTCATGTCAACAACACACATTCAGGAATCATACCACTGAATCCAACTGCCTCATCTGTCACGGGCACTGTCATCTTTCAAGGAAGGATGCTGATTACATAGCGAGAACATATTTGAAAATCCCAGTAAAGACTTCTTTTTTCATTGCGGATGACACCGCAGGACTTCCTTATTCACCAGCATGCTTAAAAACGTACAGTTTTCCCCTCACATGGCATCTTGATTTGCTCCTCTAATACCAGAATTATGGAACAACACAAGCTGAAAAGCAGAAAGCAAGTCTCCGACAACAATCCACAGTAACATAATACGAGCAACACAGAAACAGTGTCATTCTTCGTTGCAGTGATGTGGTGGTGTCTTACAGCCGAAAAGCTGATAAGAAAATCTCAGTCAAGCCTGATCATGCTTTATTTTATTCCTGCTTGGCAGCACTGACGCTTCTCATCCCTCTCCAGTTTATAAGGAAATATGGAGCAGGGGAAATAAAAGCTGGCCTGAGCCTACATTCCCTAGGAGGTCTCCATCATCCGTATATCATCGGTTTCTGTAGTGTCTTCTTTTGTCCACCTGCCAGCATTTGTCCATAGCCCCACCTCTAAACAGCGCTTCACTGGATATTCTGCCACCTGGTGGATGAAGAGAGGCTTTAAACTTTCTTAATGTGTCCAGTAAGAAAATCTCCTCACAGGTGAGGCTGTCAGTACACATTCAAATAAAAAAAAAAAAAAACACTTCAGTTAGTAACAGTCCCTGGTGGATTAGGCTACTATTCCTGCAGTTAACTGTCTGAAATCTGAGACCATTCTAAAGTGTGATAATACTTCCCCTAAATTGTTGATTCTGTGAAAACATTTTTTCTTTGAAGAAAAATAACTCATCTTGGAACATGCAAAATAATAAATAAATAAAAATGCACTTTTCTTTAAATGCTTAGAAACCTCTGCAGTCAGTTCTTAGAAAATGACAGCACCTTTAATTTTAGGAAGAAAGATGCTGCACAAGTAACAACTATACAGAGAGAAGTACTGAAATCACTATATATATATATATATATATATATATATATATATATATATATATATATATATATATATATATATATACAACCCCTGGCAAAAATTATGTGGCCTCTCGGTCACAACCTTTCCAAAAGGATACAGGTCCCACCGAGATTTGAACTCGGATCGCTGGATTCAGAGTCCCGAGTGCTAACCATTACACCATGGAACCACTTTTGAGACTGACAGACCCATTTGTATTGGGGGTGCTGTTCAAACGTTGTGTAGTCTTTATTATTATTAATCCCTCCCTGCCAATATATATGCATATGTACAACCCCTGGCAAAAATTATGGAATCACCGGCCTCGGAGGATGTTCATTCAGTTGTTTAATTTTGTAGAAAAAAAAAAAGCAGATCAAAGACATGACACAAAACTAAAGTCATTTCAAATGGCAACTTTCTGGCTTTAAGAAACACTATAAGAAATCAAGAAAAAAAATTGTGGCAGTCAGTAACGGTTACTTTTTTAGACCAAGCAGAGGGGAAAAAAAATATGGACTCACTCAATTCTGAGGAATAAATTATGGAATCACCCTGTAAATTTTCACCCCCAAAACTAACACCTGCATCAAATCAGATCTGCTCGGTAGTCTGCATCTAAAAAGGAGTGATCACACCTTGGAGAGCTGTTGCACCAAGTGGACTGACATGAATCATGGCTCCAACACGAGAGATGTCAATTGAAACAAAGGAGAGGATTATCAAACTCTTAAAAGAGGGTAAATCATCACGCAATGTTGCAAAAGATGTTGGTTGTTCACAGTCAGCTGTGTCTAAACTCTGGATCAAATACAAACAACATGCGAAGGTTGTTAAAGGCAAACATACTGGTAGACCAAGGAAGACATCAAAGCGTCAAGACAGAAAACTTAAAGCAATATGTCTCAAAAATTGAAAATGCACAACAAAACAAATGAGGAACAAATGGGAGGAAACTGGAGTCGACGTCTGTGACTGAACTGTAAGAAACCGCCTAAAGAAAATGGGATTTACATACAGAAAAGCTAAACGAAAGCCATTAACACCTAAACAGAAAACAAAGTTACAATGGGCTAAGGAAAAGCAATCGTGGACTGTGGATGACTGGATGAAAGTCATGTTCAGTGATGAATCTCAAATCTACATTGGGCAAGGTGATGATGCTGGAACTTTTGTTTGGTGCCGTTCCAATGAGATTTATAAAGATGAGTGCCTGAAGAGAACATGTAAATTTCCACAGTCATTGATGATATGGGGCTGCATTTCAGGTAAAGACACTGGGGAGATGGCTGTCATTACATCATCAATAAATGCACAAGTTTACGTTGATATTTTGGACACTTTTCTTATCCCATCAATTGAAAGGATGTTTGGGGATGATGAAATCATTTTTCAAGATGATAATGCATCTTGCCATAGAGCAAAAACTGTGAAAACATCCCTTGCAAAAAGACACATAGGGTCAATGTCATGGCCTGCAAATAGTCCGGATCTTAATCCAATTGAAAATCTTTGGTGGAAGTTGAAGAAAATGGTCCATGACAAGGCTCCAACCTGCAAAGCTGATCTGGCAACAGCAATCAGAGAAAGTTGGAGCCAGATTGATGAAGAGTACTGTTTGTCACTCATTAAGTCCATGCCTCAGAGACTGCAAGCTGTTATAAAAGCCAGAGGTGGTGCAACAAAATACTAGTGATGTGTTGGAGCGTTCTTTTGTTTTTCATGATTCCATAATTTTTTTCCTCAGAATTGAGTGAGTCCATATTTTTTTCCCTCTGCTTGGTCTAAAAAAGTAACCGTTACTGACTGCCACAATTTTTTTTTTCCTGATTTCTTATAGTGTTTCTTAAAGCCAGAAAGTTGCCATTTGAAATGACTTTAGTTTTGTGTCATGTCTGTGATCTGCTTTTTTTCTACAAAATTAAACAACTGAATGAACATCCTCCGAGGCCGGTGATTCCATAATTTTTGCCAGGGGTTGTATATATATACGTATATATATATATATATATATATATATATATAAAAAACATATCAATATATCCATTCTGTACATAGCTACAACCACTAACATTTGACCACTTTCAGTCTGTCACAGTGCAAAGGAATGCATCAAATTTTCTGAAATTAATCTTAGGTTACACTGGTCTACAAATTTTAGGAAGTTGTCTGCTTCAGAAATATAATGTGCTATTTACGATGGATTTTGGCATGCTGAACTCAAATATGACAATAAAAAATGACTGGTTGGCTACCGTTCCTAAGATATTTAAGTTTTTACATTTTAAGTCTACATAATTATATATTGTGTTGATAGAGTTTTCATGATAAATTGTACATATACGTCTTTCCATGTTTGACTGTTCATATAATATTTTCACCTGTTTTTTGTAACACTTTAAACATCATCAAAGGTAACCTTTAGTAGCATAGTAATAACATATCTTAAAACTACAGCCAATCAACCATTTCAAACATCATTTTCATTCTCAGTGGCCCAAAATTTGTAAAGTTTGACTACATTTATTTCAGAAGCATTTCAACTAGACCAGTGTTATGGACTTTGAATATTTTTGCTATATGCTGTATTTTTTGGAATATAAGTCCCATTTTTATTCATTTATTTACTTTTTTAATCTAGTTTGGAAGGTCCTGTGACTTATCCTCCGGTGCAACTTACATATCACATAATTACACATTTGTTATTAATTATAATAATCATAATTACTATTTTTATAGGACTTTTGCAAGAATCAAAGCACTAAACAAAATAAACTAATAGCAGAATAATAAATGCAAACAATACAAAGTACAGCACAACAATGCCCCCCCCCCCTCCAAAAAAAAAAATTAAAGAGCTAATAATACAGAAAAAAGGGCCAACTTGTACTCTAGCGCGACTTATACTCTGGAAGATACAGTACTTTAATTAAAGGGAAACTTCTTCATACCCTTAGCAATAAAATAAATGTTCATATTCCACCCGCTGGAAATATTTGTGTTTAATCCAACAAAGAGGAGGGTCTGGGAATGGTGTATGGCCATTAAAGAGTTTTTTTATTCTGCCAAGGTGTGTAAGAGTTATATTAGGGAACAGGAGAATGAAGGTTAAACCTTTAGAAAAATGCTTGACCATTACTTAGGTTGAACTCAGAAAGTCTCATATTTTGCTCATTGGTTGAGATCTTTTTAAAACTTTTGGCTAATATAGTATCACTAGTGAAGTGACCTTGGTTAAAACGACACATTTTCATTGGGAGATGTTTCGAGAGAAACTGGTATCTGATGTGCAGCACTTTCTTTTAAGGACACAAAGAGTACTTACAGAAGTTAGAGAGTCCTGGACGTCTTTGGTGTCGAGCCTGCAGCGCTGCTGTTCGGATACGTTAGGTGCATCACTTTTAGGGTTAACTGAGTACTCTTTCACTCTGTGTTTGAAGGCTTCAAGCTCTGTGTGGAAGACTTGTAGATAGGCATCTTGTCCTTCCTAGACACAAATAGAAAAGTCACAAAACTGCTTTGAGGTTCAAAATAAAGAGCACTTTATACAAGAAAACAACAAAAACGGGGTAGCTTAAAAACTCAAATTTATTATATCTTCAAAATAAAGAATTTAAAAAAATCTAACAATTATGATGTTAAAGCGGGATTTTTTTTTCCCCGTTTCTGACAGATTTTGACTCAACAGTTTTCCATTGCATCTTATTCTTACTTTGGCTTTTTGGAAAAACTGTCTGAAGCAGCCTCTGGGATCCTGCTGAGAATTGGAGGCCATCTCCAAAATGAACTGCATGGCTACAGCTTGGTGTGCCACCTGGTCCATCAGTGCTTCTTTCTACGAGACAAAAACTGACTAAAGACTGTGTCGAAATATGTGTAACTTCCATTTTGCATATTTGAGCCAAATACATACAATTTGCATATGTTATGTTACTGACACCCACTTTCCAAAAATATATAACCAGAGCAGTGAATTACAAAAAAAAAAAAAAAAAACTGTTGGTGGTTTTCTTTGTTTTGTTCCAGTACACTACTAAAATAAATGTGTTGACACTGCCAATATTCTTGGAATAATTTAAAAAAAATAAATAAATAAAATAAAACTTCAAGTCACTAAATTTATGTGTTCCAAAGCAATTCAAACGTGAGAAGTGATGTTAAAATGTTTCCAGTTGAGGTGCATTCAGACTGATTTCAATATACTGGAGGGAACAGTCGCTAACAGCTAACAGCATTCTGAAAGGCACAAGGAAAAAAATGTTCTTGAACTCACAATTTCAAAATGGCTGGCAGTATTAATGTTACCATGTATGCCAATTGTATGTACAGTAAAAGTTGCCTAAACAGTCATTGTATAAACCGGATATTTGCACTAATCGGACGAAAGCAAAAGTCTCAGTGCTTTTGTATGGTTTAACATGTAATAAACACCATATATACCGGATTTTGTATTACAGATTTTCACTCAGATCAGACAAAAGGTCCCGTCGGATCACAATGCATTTCCATTAAAAACCCATAACACATAACGACAAGTCACGAATGCCACGAAGTATACATTCTTGGCCGCTGATCATGAATGTGATGATTCTGGGCAGAGGCGTCAGGTGTCCTTAGGAACTGCTGCTATCGCGCGTAACAGCGCATCGTTAAGTTCTGTCACGTTGTGAACGAGGTGAATTGTCTCAACACACACACACCCATATTCATCCAACCGAATTCAGATCGCTCCAGTTTTTCAGAAGAACTTTGTGACTGCATGCGTAGTTGGACTCTGTGCCATGGAGTGGCGCAGAGAGGAGGAGGAGGACAGAGCCAGATGTGTGGCTTCATGCGGCTCTCGTCTCGCCCATTTTCCCAAACATCAGGCGCATGCAGCAGGTGGAACACCTGCAGGAGCGCGCTGAAGAGCACTGAAATTTGACTTTTAGCCGACTTAGTGTCAGCAATCAAACTGAATGGGGTACAGCAGGGTTTAATTGTGCACACGCTTCTTCCTCCGCTGGACTGGAGAAGGTGCAGAGATGTCTGGCTGCATGCGAGTCTCCTCTCACTCCTCTGGTTCAGACTTGTTCTCCCGCTCATCAGTTACTGAGGAGCTTCAGCAGGAACTGTGGACCGACATTTGGAGCCGAGTTTAATTGTGCGCACGTGACAGAAAACGGATCCGTCGTGGCGCACAGTGAAATGTGACGCCGCGTTACAAGTCGTGTCAAAACTTGACAGTTTCCGTGTCACTTCGTAATAACGCGTGACAGTTTGGGCTCCAAGAACCATCACAGGAACCACTACGAACGTTGTCACGTTCTATTAAGGATCACTACTCATCAAGACGGATCAATACGCTCAGTTGCGACCTCCACGACGTGAGACGAAATGAGGGTGGTGTGTGACATTTGTGGAAGATTTTTTGACAGGCAAAAACATGCTCCACGAATATCAAGAATATCACGCACCAACACGCACTATTAAGAAACCTATTAAGAATGTCAGGAATGTGTCACGAATGACAGAAAAATGACATTCGTAACGCGTCTTGCTTATGTGTAAACGCACCTTACATGTACTGGACAGAGCAGTCTGGAGGTGCACAGTAACAGAAGTATGAAATTAAGTTCAGTACTAACACTCGCCGATTCGAAGAAAGTGTAACTTGTTGCCTGCACTGTAATGTGGTGTTACGTTTCACACATATCCCTGGGTGTGACGAACCAAAGAGCTTCAGATCAGAGACCTCTGCTTGACTACGAACCCTCCCCGTGACGTGCATCTGCTGAATGACAGAGACCGCAAAGGCTGTGATTTGTCACTTTTATGTTTTCACTCCTTCCTCTCCATTCATATTTTAACAGTTTGCAGTGTGCACGCTGATTACATTTTGATCATGATTCAAATACATTTGGCAGAAAAGTCTGCAAATTTGACCAACTTCAATACTTTAAACACAAATTCAGAAAAAGACACTCAAATGACATGTAATTCATGAAGCAAAATTGTATGTACCATAACGCTGGTTTGGAGGTTGATGATTGTATAAAGAAATTGAGCTTGTTGAGGAACAAATTAATCAAGAAAAAGCCACTGTTCCTGCGGCAAATTGAAGTTTATAGGGTAACACGCATGTCGACATCATTCCATGTATTGGCCACGGAGCTGGAGAAGCATAAATCAGGCTTTAGGTTTTTAAGGTACCACTCTGCAGCGGACTTAGAAAAAAGAGTGAGTCGACCAAATGTAATCTTTTTAATGCACATAATGTTTGACACTTATTTAAGGCAGGTGTTTATTTTTTTTTCAGATGAAGTTTTTGGATTCCCTGTAGATGTTCGGTGCCTCCTGACTGTAACTAATCCGTTACATACATCTAACCGATTTTGTCCGTTTTATACATATAACAGTTTTAGATTATAACAGACAAAATTCGCTGGTCAACTTGAACCCATTATATGTGAGTTTTACTGCATATACTGGGCTCAAACATAAAAATAGCTGCTTTGGTGCCTTCAAGATCTCTACAAACAATGGCACATTTGATTTTGACTTCCACAATGCCTATTTATTACTCCAGGGCTGGGCATGACTGGCCCAGATGGTGCAGGCGTTTCTTGCTACTGATCATCTCAGCAGGTGATTTCACAGATAATCAGGATTTCTTAAGTTGCACAGAAAAGATCAACAGTAAAACAAAGAAAACATGAACTGTCTTGGCCCTTCATGGCACGCTGTCGTAAACTATCTGTATTACTCCATCACTATGATGTGCTTCACTGACTGGGAATGTAATAAATGCCAAGTAATTGATTTCTTTAGCAGTTTTTGGCAAATGTTAGTTGTACTGCTTCACAATGAAGGAAGAGAAAGCTGTGAACCAGCAAATTCCCCTGGGTAACATTCTGCACTGGTTGACCTCATAACCTAAATGTTAAGGTCATCTGTTACCAAGTGTTTGCCTTGGGGTCAGTTGGAGGATGTGTGAAAATTTTGTGTGCGTAGCTCAAATAATACAGTCTCCAGGAGCCAAAATATAATTTGACACTCACTGATATTGTGATGCAATTAATATGCAAATAAGGTCAGTGTTGCTATGGTGAAAGCACCCTCCTCCCCCTTCCTGACTGGGACTATCCCTGTGCCAAGTTTGGTTATTTTGGGCCCAGGAACCTTGGAGATATAGTGACAAATGTTCAGACAGATGTGATCTTGACTATATTCACTACTTAAACTTTGTTTAGGTGGGTGGGCTATAATTTTTTTTGTTTTATCCTTAAAGGAAAAAAAAACAATGCTAGCCTTATCCTTTATAAGCCTTACCCCTTCTTGCTGTAGCTTAATGCACCACAGAATTAAGTAGTTGGCAGATTCTTCACAGATGAGCTCAGGCTTGTCTGAAAGGCACCGCTGACTATCATCCCATCTCCGCAACATACCTGATTAAAAAAAATGTATGTATATTATTTAATGCACATTGGTATCGTAACTAAAATTTAAAAAAATCAGAAGTCTTAAATATGAGTCACGTGATTATACAATGCTTAATTCAATAATTACTGCCCTTCCACAAAATAAAAGGAAATACCCAGGTCTTCTGGCATTTGAAAGCAAAATATAACACATTTATTCAAACATTTCTGATTTAGGGTCTGACTTACCAAAATGCCTGAGATCTCGCTCATATTGTTGGAGAAAAGTCTTGCATTTGTCTTGATCTGTTTCTACAGCCTGATTATGGATATTGATTATACTCTGGAACAGAGACAAATGAATGATTAAATAAGACACAGCACAAAGTGAAAGGTAATAATGTCAGATGTCAGATGGAAACACAGCAATTAACAGTAGATGGAAAATGATGAAAAACATCCACAACCCTATGAAAGCTCCCAGGGTAATCATTTTGTTACAGAGTGTATAATAAAAGATTTCTGCCCACACAGTGTTGTGGATGGTTTTCATCATTTTACTCTTCATAGGCTTTCTGTCCATCAGCACGGCACACTCTACTACTAGGTCTACTACAAAATGCCTTCTGATGACAGATATTGGTAAACGTTTAAAAGCCTGTATAATTTGGTTCATTTGCTTTATAACCTTGGCCTGCAGGTTTGGCCAAAAAGAGAGACTGCACAGACAGAAACTGAGTGTCAAATCAGCAAAGTTTTGCACACAGCAAAAATAAATAAATAGACGGCAAATATACAGCATAATTACCTTATCAAAAACATCCCAACTTCCAACAGTTCCAAGCACAGGACTGCGACTGGGTTCCGGTCCTCCCAGCATGCTCTCCTTACGTCGCCACTCCTGCTCAATGTGTGTAAGTTCTATGGGACAGGCCAACGTCCGAGCACGCTCCTGCTCCAGGGACTCTGAGCTGTGGACCCCAAGGGCACACAACTGGTCCTGGGCCTCTGCCAGCCTCCAGCTAGACACAATCGAGGCCTTTACACAGCGCTGCTGGTTCTGACAAAGTGATGCCATGGCGCTATCACCAAGGTGAGATGATGGTAACTGATTTCAGGTGACAAAAATGTCCGAGAGATTGGAAGACAGAAATAAGAAACAAAAATGACTCATACAAAAGGTGAAACTAACAGTTATTGCCATCACTGACTAAATTACTTAGTCTATTAAATGGAAGGGAATTATTCATTTCATATATAAAATAGTTTTAATAATCCCATCACAGTTCCTGAGTGGACAACACCTACCTCAAATATGTTTATTTTCTCTCATTCACTTGGAATACCGGTTTTGACTTATTCCAAACTGTTGTAAACCAAGGGTACTCTAGTTTAAACAGCTCAAAACTGATTTAAACTATGCATCTTATTGTAAGATGCTTTCCAAATGGCTTTAAAACAACATTAAAATGTCTTAAAACAATATAATCTGGTTAATGTAGGCGTAATTGCTTCTACAAGGATTCAAACTGTTAAGATACCAAAAGCATAGCACTTAAAAGTTTTTCTGGGGATTTTAAACCAAATACTGACCAACTGTGCACCAATTTAAAACTAGCCTATGGTAAACTGGCATAAATGGATTTAAACGGGCTAAATCTGGGATGAAGTGATTTCGACTAGTAACTGAATCAATGCAGGTTTCAACTACTTTCATTTAAAAAAATACGTTGAAGATGTGTGCTTTAGTTTAGAAAAAAATTCAAGGCTATTGTTTTGGTATTTTGTCATTCAATCTACATAATGATAAATTTAAAAAAGTAGCAGATGAATTAATAATGAAAGACATCAAAGGCTGATGCAAACCCTACACTTTTGAAACAAAAATGACTTCCTTGTTACTTCGCCATGACTTACACCAATCAATCACAAATATATTGCTGATGATCAACATAAACTTTCCGCACCATATTTTTGCTGACCCTTGTTGGATCCTCTCCAAAAGTTAATTATCTCAAGATGTCTGCCCAAGTAATAGTCCCACCAAGTTTGGTGAAAATCCTTCCAACTGTTTTTTTTTTTAAGTTATCTTGCTCACACACACAGGACTGATACCCTGCTTCGCTGCCCTGCAGGGTAATGATGACTGTTGCAGGCAGCTTTCGTTAAATCAGGAGAATCTGGACAATTCTGCTTGACCGCTGATTATGATCTATTTCAGACCTGTGATCAAGGGACTTGAAAGCAGACTATAAACTCAGACCCTAAATTTGTCTTTAACAAATTATTTTGTCATTCTGTAACATGACTAATTAATTGCATCTGATCTAACTTTAGAGCACTGTGATAGTCTCTCTCTGCAAAGTGCCCAAAGAGTGCGTCAGCTGCAGGCTGTGAGCCTTCATCTTGCATTTGGTGCAGGGTGGGGCGAGAAGGCTAAAAATAAGTAAATGACTGTATCCTCCTTGTCCACATCAACAAAAGCTACCCAAATAATGTGGCGCAGATTACAGAGTATGTGATCTGATAACCTAAATCACAGTTTATCTTAATTAGCTTTCACTGTACAGTTACCAAACCCGATTAAAACACAATTCCTGATACAGATGTGCCATACTATGACATCGGAGGACAAAACGACAGTTACTCCTCCAAAAGTGAACTTGGCAAGAAGTATCTGATGTGATGAACTCACTTGACTGATCCAAAAACAGACTAGTTAACCTGCTTTTGTATTACCATTAGCGTGACTTAATTACCTGCTGGTTTGGATAAACGGCGCTGACGTTGCTAGCCGATGAGGCAGATACGATTCTGGGTTCCACATCAGGGAAAAGCGACGCTCCGTTTCCCTGCCACTCCATCACTGCTAAGCAACAACACACGAGCTAGCTGGCTAACTCTCGCTCTGTTTGAGGAAACATTAACACCGCAACACCAGGCGACCGACAGCGTGTCTAAATTAACTTTGCTCTCGCTGCAAGTTTATAAAAATAACAAGACAAATCCTGAAATATGCTATATTACGTCCCAAAGGCCAGTTCATACAAATAAAAACGTACTAACAACAACGACAGGTAACTGTAATGTGACTTCTTCTTCTACCGAGTTTTTGGCAGTCTGCAAATCGACACGGCGCATTACCGCCACCGACTGTTAGGGTGGAGTCTGAAGGGGGAGGAAAAAAAGGTGGGGAAATTACACTGTGCTATATTATGTTGAATAATAAAAAATATGCAAATACATGCCTCCAAGATAGTGGTGTAAGTGTATAAAAAGACGGATTACTTAATCCCTCGAGTGATAACTGTTTTGTCATTGTCTAATAGAATTCTTCTTTGTCTGTTGTATGTTAGGCATTCTAGTAACACGTGCTCAACAGTCTCAACCAAATACTGATCAACTGTCAGCTGATCAACAGCCACCTTCTGGTCTTTGGCCAGAGGGTGGCAGTATTCCACTTTGAAACTGCACAATTGTATGCATTTATTTAATTTAATTCTTTATATATATATATATATATATATATATATATATATATATATATATATATATATATATATATATATATATATCTTTATATATATAACATTGGGGGGAGGGGTTAATAATAAAGAATACACAACTTTTGAACAGTCGTGTGAGGCTCCCCCCAAAAGGTGGCAGTAGTGCACTTTGAAATTGCACAACTGAATTTAATTCATATACAACCCCTGGCAAAAATTATGGAATCACCGGCCTCGGAGGATGTTCATTCAGTTGTTTAATTTTGTAGAAAAAAAGCAGATCACAGACATGACAAAACTAAAGTCATTTCAAATGGCAACTTTCTGGCTTTAAGAAACACTATAAGAAATCAGGAAAAAAAAAATTGTGGCAGTCAGTAACGGTTACTTTTTAGACCAAGCAGAGGGAAAAAAATATGGACTCACTCAATTCTGAGGAAAAAATTATGGAATCATGAAAAACAAAAGAACGCTCCAACACATCACTAGTATTTTGTTGCACCGCCTCTGGCTTTTATAACAGCTTGCAGTCTCTGAGGCATGGACTTAATGAGTGACAAACAGTACTCTTCATCAATCTGGCTCCAACTTTCTCTGATTGCTGTTGCCAGATCAGCTTTGCAGGTTGGAGCCTTGTCACGGACCATTTTCTTCAACTTCCACCAAAGATTTTCAATTGGATTAAGATCCGGACTATTTGCAGGCCATGACATTGACCGTATGTGTCTTTTTGCAAGGAATGTTTTCACAGTTTTTGCTCTATGGCAAGATGCATTATCATCTTGAAAAATGATTTCATCATCCCCAAACATCCTTTCAATTGATGGGATAAGAAAAGTGTCCAAAATATCAACGTAAACTTGTGCATTTATTGATGATGTAATGACAGCCATCTCCCCAGTGCCTTTACCTGACATGCAGCCCCATATCATCAATGACTGTGGAA